>NC_056729.1:253785009-253957509 GCF_019279795.1 Protopterus annectens | reverse complement strand
CACTAACCATCATGGAACACTATTCCATCACATCTGTATTGAGTTTGACTGCTTCCTCCAGCATTTTACAAAAGTAGAAAGTGCCTTTTAAATATGGGGGTGTGTCAACCGTACAATTGCTTCCTTTATGCTCAGGTTCCACATAGCCGGTAACATTTGCATGCTGCACTGGTGGATAGCAGTAAAGTGTAGTTTTGTCCCAAATGCACCGTAACACCAGCTACTAAGATACCTTTTCTGTCTGCAGCTTGTGTTACCAGTCACTCAGGCTTTTAACTTAAAACAATGACAATTAACACTAAAGTGCCCTGGCTAGTTTGAACTACATAGAACTTCCCTGCCGTATGTGCCCTGTGTAATACACCTTCATTTAGCACTTTAGTAATGCATTCCTGGACAGATTTTATTGACACAGTTTACTCCATCCCCTCTTAATCCAATAATCCAAAAGTTATCTTTGTGTGATGGATTTTCTAAGTCCACTAGTTTTGTTAACAGTGTGCCCAAAAAGCCACTTAAACTGTTTCTGCTTCTCTACTTGATGATGTGTGGGTTATCCTGATTTGAAGAGGCTCATTCGATTGTATTGCTTTTCGTTTGTGTGGCTCCCAAATCTGTAGTGGCAACATTTAGCTTACCCAGTATCTGATCCAACTTCTGTTTCAGCCTTCTTGAGACACACTTCTTCCTTCTCAGCCACAGTTGTTATCCACGTATCCAGCCACTCTGATATTTCCATGTACATTCTGCTTCTGTCTTCTCTAATAGCAAAAAAATCTCTTCATCCAAGTTGGTCTCAGTAGATCTGTTTGCATCGTCAGTACAATATTTCCTTGCACATTCTCCTTTTGCCTTCACTAAAATTTTAAACAATTCTGCACCTGATCTAAAGCAAAAGATTTAGGCTGCCATTGCTGCTCAGACTGTAGAGCCCACACCCTCTTAGGGGACAGGGTCTTCCATAAGACTCTCTGTAGTCTGGTTGTGATAAAACCACCCCACACCATACAAAAATGAAAGCAGCTAAAAACCTTTCAATGCCATCACCCATCTTGACATTGGTTGGAGTTCTCTGTGCGCAGTTAATCATTGCCCATGTCATAGGAACCCTCTGCCTTCCCCATGCACAACCAAATAGTGATCTGATCTCACAACTTGCCTACATGGACAGCTTCTCAGTGATCTTAGATAGCATCCTGAATGCCACCCATGTGTCTTGACAATAATGATAGCCTCTTCTTGAACCAACAAATCCAAGCAATTATGGAAGATTCCTTCTTTGACACCCAAATGAAGAAATGGTGACTGATGTCTACCTGTCTGCCATTTGTGTCAGCACCTGACTTCCTCCCTGGCAGCAGGTTAGTTATTTCATTCTACAGCTACCCTTATCCACCCAAGGTGATATAGCAACTGGTCTCTTTCCACAGCTAATAATAAAAAAAGGGTGGATCTAAGTAGTCTATTCAAAATGCCAAAGGACGAGTAATCTCAACCAGTCTAATACACTTCACAGACAAGTTTAAATCAGTGCAGTTCTTCATGAGGTGTATTTTAAATCCATTTATTAAACACACTTCACCATCATCACACTGAGTAATCATATCAGAGTAGTACACCAATGATGCTATACATTACAGTTTTGTTTTTAACATTTTTATTAAATTATCACTTAACACATAAGCAAACATATATTTATATAAAAGAAAACAAACCATATTAACGTATTGCCAGTTGCAAACATTATATGTCATATATGTTGTTTTGTAAATTTATCATCAATCCAACATTATGTAAATTGATCAGTTCCTGGCTTCCCTTAAACCTCACTCTTCCTGCAAAACATTATTCTGCATGTATTGTTCCCATAATTTTCATTTTTTTGTATGTAAGATCACACTTCCAGTTTTTTTATCTCTGTTACAATATTCAATACCTCAAATGCATTTGGTGTAGACTTTGATTTCCATTTTCTAGCAATTGCTTTTTTAGCGGCCAAGAGAATTAGACTTAACAGGGCCTTACTATGTCTAGACAATTCAGATCCTGCATCCCAGCCAGATTACTGTGTAGAGAATTTTTAAAGTCTATTTAATTCATTCATACTTATTAATGAAGTTATTATTTATTATTTATTAATTGATTCTAATATTATTTCAATTGTGTATTATTACACAATTTTTAACATTTCTTACACATATACATATTTATGTAATTTTATACACATATATTATAATTATTTATTTCTTAAAAACACAGTAATTTTTATAAAAAAACACGTGTTTATTATTCAAATAACATAAGAATTTTAATTAAACAATATTTAAATAACATTTAAACAATTTTTATTCAACTTTAAATCTCCACATTTTTAAAAATTATAATAACTTCTTATTCATTGTCATTCACTCTACATTTCAGTATGGTTCTGTTTTTTAATATATATGCTCTGCTTCATGTGAATAAGTTAGATATACATATTATGTGCAATACTTTTAGTTTTAGTTTTATAAGATATGCTCTAGTTCATGTTCTATGACTTTTAAATGCTCATTTTAATCACACCTTTTACTTTAAAAGACAAGAATATTAATCATTTTAATTAGAATATTGTATAATTAACTAACTATATAATTAACTAATTAAGTAGTATCTGTATTTAAGGGATGATTAATTTTCTAAAATTTGTACTCTGATGATGCCCTAGGACGAAAGGGTGAAAGCGCTTAGTTCCATGGTGAAGATTTCGTTGTTTCTTGTATTGGTCCTGTGTTGAAATAAAGACTTTTAAGTAAATA
The DNA here is from genome assembly GCF_019279795.1 of Protopterus annectens. NCBI lineage: Eukaryota > Metazoa > Chordata > Ceratodontiformes > Protopteridae > Protopterus > Protopterus annectens. The sequence goes on along the minus strand of NC_056729.1, from coordinate 253,954,711 downwards.
TCCAATGATTCAAGGTTACTGGAATTTTTTGGTTACTAGTCAGTGTTTCATGGTTGATATTTTAAGCCTAGCCATTTAACATATGCAAAAATTAAACTCTGCACCTTTTTGTCTATAAGGCAAATATCTTAACCATTATGCCAACCTCTCGACCCATTATGCCTTCTCCCCATTACGCCTTCTCTGCCATCACACCTCCAACATTTGCCATCTACCTGAGGAAAAATAATTTGAAGTTTTTTGGGGGTATAAAAATACTTATGCAAGCACTTCCAAGCAAAAACTTCAACTCTTTCTAGACTTTGTTATTTATTATTTACTTATTTATTTACATTTGTTTACTAGGAAAATTCCAACTGGACACAGTTTGTTTTTCAGCGGAGGCCCAGGGAGAAAAGCTCCACACAAAGAATACATTAAATACAGAATTAATAATAAAAAGTTAATAAAATTGATTTAAATGCAAGTAAACAATCCCAGCAAAAGCCTCAAACATAAAATATGAGTAACATAGTTACATGAAGGACAGTGGATATACATGGAGTATACATTTATATATATATGTATATATATATATATATATATATATATATATATATATATATATATATATACATATACATAGGAACATTGTTGCATATTTTGTAGAAATACATATGTCCTCCCATTGTTTCCTTGTGAATTGTTCATACAGTATCTCTTTCTAATCTTTTCTAACCTCCTCTGATTGATTCCTACAGTTATCTTACATTAGTTTATATGTCCTACTAATATCACTTTTTAACAGCAGCTGTTTTTCTAGATTTAATTAAAAACTGTACAAGAGCAGGTCTTTCATATAAGATTACCCTGCTCCTTTCTGTTTGCCCATACTCAGATATCAATCCCTGATAGGGATGGCAGTCTCTAGCCTACAGTCCAAATGTCTTCCTGGCTTCTTCCCATTCTATTACCTTTCCCTCTCATTATTTGCTCCCACTACCTTGGTTTCTTTGCCAATTTTCTGCAGTAAAGTCCAGCCCCCTGTTGCCAATTCCCTGTACCCATAATTGGTGTCATCCCTATCAGCAAGATTTCCTTTCTACATTCTCTTGTTGGCTTACATCTTCAAATACTTTCTGTTACTTTACAAATACAATTTTCTGTATGGCTGTTGTTATGCTCCTTATAGATCAAAAACCTCACACTCTCATTTTTTTGAATATGGCTCTACTTTATCTACATCCCTTTCCATTTTAATCCATATTCATAAATACTTCATTTTATCATGTTCCCATCAATATGGGTATTGCTGGACGAATTCATGTGTGGGTACAAACTTTACAGCTATAATCTCTACTTTATTTTCTTAATTTTATATCATCAAAAGACTTGAAACTGTCTTAAGATGTCCTCCAACAATGAGATGTCCATTTCTGGTTTTATCAGGGACAAAATAATATCATCTTCAAATAAAGCCAACTTTTCTTGATTACCATATCAATTATACCCTTGAATTTCTGAGTGCCTTAATTTCTCTACCAATGGCTCTAAATATAACACAAATAATAAAGGGGACAGAGGACACCCCTGCCTAGTTCCTCTGTTCAGACAGAACATATCAGTGAGGCCCCCCACTTTACTTTTCATCTCTAATCTCTCATATATCTTCCTAATTAACCTTATTATTATATTGGGGAAAAGTTGACCTCCTTATAAAATCCCAGCTTACTCTGCCAAATGCTTTCTCTTTATCAAGACTCACCAACAACACAGTATTTTCTTACACTCTGGATCATCATTGTTCTATTAATGTTATAAAATGTTTGCCTTCCCACCACAAAGCCACATCAATCCATGTCTATCAATTTATGCAACACTTTTGACATTCCTTTAGCGATAATGATGTAATCTCTTTATTATCATGGTTTGAAAATGAGAAGGGACTATATAAAATTGTATCTGATTAGTCTTTTCCATCTTTAAATATTACAGCCACCACAGCTTTCTTCCAGGATGCTGGTGCTTCTCTTCCTTTTAAGATGCTGTTAACAAAACCTTCAAGATGTTTATCACTTTCTTCACTCCCAGCTTTCAAACTTCCACAGAAATAAAATCACTTCCTTGAGACTTTCCTGCAGACTGATTGTACATCACCATTTTTATCTCATCTCCTCCTATTTTAACTGTTGATAGTTGAGCTTCATCAGCCTCTAACCTTGGCACAAAGTCTTTCAAAATATTTCCATTTGTGCTTTTTCTTGATTTCTACATTTCTCTGCTTTATGCAAATGTTTGTTGAATTTACAAAATATCTCTAACACCTCTAAAGGAAATCTAGTAATTTTGTTGATATAGGCTTCCTTAAGTTTGGCAACAATCCTAAATGCTTTCTTTTGCCAAGGTGTTGTGCTAAAGTTTTTTGTGCTTTACAGTTATTATCAAGAAACTAAACTCATGCGTATTATCCAGTTACTCACTTATTTCCTCTTTAGTACACCTCTTCTTTTTCTGTGAAATTCACCTTATTCTGCAGTACTTTATCTATTGTCAGCCTCTCTAAACACTTCCTGTTACTTCTTAACCCTATGTTTTTTCTTGTATTTCAACCCTATTTTTAAACTCCACTTTCATTTTATTCCAATCACTAGACACAACTTCTGAAGAAATTGCTATTATCTCTGATAACTCTCAAATAACTTCCACCACCTGTTCCTTAAATTCCTCTAGTTTTAACAGCTAGGTGGGAAAGTGCCATTGAATCAGTTTTACTTCATTACCTTGCATTTTTATCTTAGTTGCTATTGGCACATGATCTGAAAAAGTTATTGGATGTGTGTTGAAGGTTTCAATTAAATGCACATTTTCTTGTGAAATATAATTTCTGTCTAGTCTAGCCCAGTTATTTCACCTTGGGGAATAATATGTAAATTCTCTCCAAATTTCTTCTACTCAATAAACAGTTTCAAAACAAAATTTTTATTAATTTCTTCAGAAAGCTACCCACTTTTGTTATATTTGCCCTTCTTACCCCCCCCCCCCAGATACATCCTCACTGTTGCAAACCATATTTCAGTCTCCATTTATAAGTAATATTCCCTGCTTAAAATTATTATTTCTACCAAAATGTTCTTAGGCTCCACAACAGCAGTTTTAGGTTGAATATAAACACATGCAAGTGTAATCCACATCCCTTGTCATTAATCCCTTACTACCGCTGATCTACCATTATTCCTTTTCTTTCTTCTTTTATCACTGTTGCAGCTCTTCTAGGAATTATTATAAGTGCTTCCCTTTTCCATTCTCACTTATGCTCTGCTGAATATCCTTCCTGAATGGGGTGGGAGGTTGGCATAATGGTTAAGGTGTTTAACTTACAAACATAAGGTGCAGGGTTTGATTCTCACATGGGGTAATTGGCTAGGCTGAAAATGGCCCACAAGGGCAGTTAGCCTAGTACTAATCTATGAACCTATGAATCCTTTCATTATCAAATTTGCATGCTCATTTTTTCTAAATGTGTCTCCTGTTGCATTATTTGCGCTCTGCATTTCCTAATATAATTCAGTACTCTTTCCTTTTTGTGAGGCCATTAACATTCCACAACAATATAGTTAGTGCCATGATAAGATGTTATTATTCTCATTTATTATATATTATTTTTAAAATCCTTTTAAAATGTATTTTCTAACAACTTTTGGGTTACATGCACCCACTAATGTTTGGTAGGTTGATATGTTATGCAATTATAGCCAGTGATATCTATTTGAACCTATGTCACATTTTACAAGATTTTTTGTTTTAATGAAAACTCTCAGAGAAAACATACTGGCAAAACACCCTCATAAGTATTAACTTAAAACAAATACAGAAAGCTATGTATATCCTCAAATTATGAAGTTTACCCTTCCTGATAGGAACAATTATCCTAAAGTGACAGCTGTACACACAAACATAACATAACCTAAAATTAGGGTCATCCATGCTAAAATACATGGTACAGCATGTGCTCGCCTACTTACACTAATTGCTGCATGTTTTTGTCTTATATTTTTCCCTTCCCAAATTGAAAAACAATATGTATGTTTTCTGTTTTCAGAAAACATCAACTTTTAGACTTAAAAAGTGCCCTGCTTTTCATTGCATATCAGTCAGTTTATCTTCGAAAATGTTTTGAATTCTTAACTCATACTGACCATTTATTTATTAAAGGAAAATTTTCATAACATTCAATGTTCTCTTATTTACTTATGTACACATACACACACACACACACACACACACACACACACACACACACACACACACACACACACACACACACACACACACACACACTCCACATCAGAATGCTACAGTAATGAGATCTCCAATAGTCAGCACTGCACATCAGAAAGATAAAGACATAAGATCTCTAATACTCAGCACTCCACACCAGAATATGCAAATGTGAGACCTCTAATACTCAGCACTCCACACCAGAATGATAAAGTCATGAGATCTCTAATAGTCAGGACTCTACAACAGAACATACAAACATGAGACCTCCAATACTCAGCACTTCACATCAGAATATATAAACATGAGACCTCTAATATTCAGCACTCCACATCAGAATGATAAAGTTGTGAGACCTCTTATACTCAGCACTCCATACCAGAATGATACATTTGTGAGACCGTTATAGTCAGCACTCCACACCAGAATGATATAGTCATGAGATCTCTAATACTCAGCACTCCACACTAGAATGATACAGTCATGAGACGTCTAATACTCAGCACTCCACACCAGAATGATAGTTGTAAGACCTCTAATAATCAGCACTCCACAACAGAATAATAGTCATGAGACCTCTAATCATCAGCACTCCACACCACAATATACAAACGTGAGACCTGTAATACTCAGCACCCCACACCAGAATGAAAGAGTCATGAGACCTCTAATAGTCATCACTCCACACCAGAATGATATAGTTGTGAGAACTCTCATAGTCAGCACTCCACACCTGAATGATGCAGTCGTGAGATCACAAATAGTCAGCACTCCACAACAGAATGATACAGTCATGAGAATGGTAATAGCCAGCACTACACACCAGAATGATACAATCGTGAGACCTCTAATAGTCAGTGCACCACACCAGAATGATACAGTTGTGAGACCTCTAATAGTCAGCACATGACACCAGAATGATAAAGTCATGAGATCTCTAATAGCACTCCACACTAGAGTGATACAATCATGAGACCTCAAATAGTCAGCACTCCACAACAGAATGATACAGTCATGAGATCTCTAATAGTCAGCACTCAACACAAGAGGGATACAATCATGAGACCTCTAAAAGTCAGCACTCCACACCAGAATGATACAGCCGTGAGACCTTTAAAAGTTAGCATTCCATACCAGAAAGATACAATCATGAGAACTCTAATAGTCAGAACACCACAACAGAATGATGCAGTCATGAGACTTCTAATAGTTAGCACTCAAAACCAGAATGATACAGTCATGAGGCCTCTAATAGTCAGCACTTGACACTAGAATGATACAATCGTGAGACCTCTAATACTCAGCACTCCACAGCAGAATGATAGTTGTGAGACCTCTAATAGTCAGCACTGCACACCAGAATGATACAGTGAGACCTCTAATAGTCAGCACTCCAAACCAAAATTATACAGTCATGAGACGTCTAATAGAAAGCACTCCACACCAGAATGATACAGTTGTGAGACCTCTAATAGTTAACACTCCACACCAGAATGATACAGTTGTGAGACCTCTAATATTCAGCACTCCGCACCAGAATGATACAATTGTGAGACCTCTAATAGTCAGCACACCACACCAGAATGGCACACTCATGAGACCTCTAAAATTCAGCACTCCAAGCAGAATGATACAAACGTGAGACCTCTAATAGTCAGCACTCCACACTAGAATGATACAGTCATGAGACCACTAATAGTCAGAATTCCACACCAGAATGATACAGTCAAGAGATCTCTAATAGTCAGCACTCAACACCAGAATGACGCATTCATGTGATCTGAAATACTCAGCTCTCCACAGCAGAATAATACAAACATGAGACCTCTAATAGTCAGCACTTTACACAAGAATGATATAGTCATGAAATCTCTTAAAGTCAGCACTCTGCACTAGAATGATAGAGTCATACATCTAATAGTCAGCAGTCTACACTGAATGATACAGTCATGAGATCTCTAATAGTCAGCACTCCACAACAGATAGATACAGTCATGAGATCTCAAATAGTCAGGACTCCACAGAAGAATGATACAGTCATGAGATCTCAAATTGTCAGCACTCCAAACCAGAATGATACAGTCATGAGATCTTAAAAAGTCAGAACTCCACACTAGAATGATACAATCGTGAGACCTCTAATACTCTTCACTCCACACCAGAATGATACAGTCATGAGATCTCAAATTATCAGCACTCCACACCAGAATGATACAGTTGTGAGACCTCTAATACTCAGCACTCCACACCAAAATGATAGTCATGAGACCTCTAAAAGTAAGCACTCCACACCTGAATGATACAGCCATGAGATCTCTAATAGACAGCAATCCACACCAGAATAAGGCAGTCATGAGACCTCTAATAGCCAGCATGCCACACCAGAATGATACAGTCATGAGACCTCTAACAGTCAGCACTCCACACTAGAATGATACAGTCGTGAGACCTCTAATAGTCAGCACTCCACACCAGAATGATACAGTTGTGAGACCTCTAATACTCAGCACTCCACACCAGAATGATACATTCATGAGACCATTACAGTCAGCATTCCACACCAAAATTATATAGTCATGAGATCTGTAATACTCAGCACTCCACACTACAATGATACATTCGTGAGACCTCTAATAGTCAGCACTCCACACCAGAATGATACAGTCGTGAGACCTCTAATACTCAGCACTCCACACCAGAATGATACAGTCGTGAGACCTCTAATAGCCAGCACTCCAAACCAGAATGATACAGTCGTGAGACCTCTCATAGTCAACACTCCACACCAGAATAATACAGTCATGAGATGTCTAAAAGTCAGCTGTCCACAACACAATGATACAGTAATGAGATCTCTAATAGTCAGCACTCCACACCAGAATGATAAAGTCATGAGATCTCTAATAGTCAGCACTCCACACCAGAATATACAAATGTGAGACCTCTAATACTCAGCATTCCACACCAGAATATACAAATGTGAGACCTCTAATACTCAGCATTCCACACCAGAATATACAAATGTGAGACCTCTAATACTCAGCACTCCACACCAGAATAAACAAATGAGAGACCTCTAATACTCAGCACTCCACACCAGAAAGATAGCCATGAGACCTCTAATCATCAGCACTCCACACCAGAATAAACAAACGTGAGACCTCAAATTCCCAGCACACCACACCAGAATGATAAATTTGTGAGACCTCTAATAGTCAGCACTCCACAGCAAAATGATACAGTCAAGAGATGTCTAATAGTAAGCACTCCACACCAGAATGATACAGTTGTGAGACCTCTAATAGTCAGCACTCCACACCAGAATGATACATTCATGAGACCATTATAGACAGCACTACACACCAAAATGATATAGTCATGAGATCTGTAATACTCAGCACTCCACACTAGAATGATACATTTGTGAGACCTCTAATAATCAGCACTCCACACCAGAATAATACAATTGTGAGACCTCTAATACTCAGCACTCCACACCAGAATGATACAGTCGTGAGACCTCTAATAGTCAGCACTCCACACCAGAATGATAGTCATGAGACCTCTAATAGTCAGCACTCCACACCACAATATACAACATGAGACCTCTAATACTCAGCACCCCACAGCAGAATAATAGAGTCATGAGACCTCTAATAGTCAGCACTCCACACCAGAATGATACAGTCATGAGACCTCTAATAGTCAGCACTCCACACCAGAATAATACAATTGTGAGACCTCTAATAGTCAGCACTCCACACCAGAATGATACAGTCATGAGATCTCTAATAGTCAGCATTCCACACCAGAATGATAATGTCATGAGATCTCTAATAGTCAGCACTCCACACCAGAATATACAAACATGAGACCTCTAATCCTAAGCACTCCACACCAGAATATACAAACATGAGACCTCTAATAGTCAGCACTCCACACCAGAATGATACAGTCATGAGACCTCTAATACTCAGCATTCCACACCAGAATGATACAGTCGTGAGACCATTACAGTCAGCACTCCACACCAGAATGATATAGTCATGAGACCTCTAATAGTCAGCACTCCACACCAGAATGATACAGTCATGAGACCTCTAATAGTCAGCACTCCACACCAGAATGATACAGTCGTGAGATCTCAAATAGTCAGCTCTCCACACCAGAATGATAGTCTTTAGAACTCTAATAGCAGCACTCCACACCAGAATGATAGTCGTGAGACCTCTAATAGTCAGCACTCCACACCAGAATGATACAGTCATGAGACCTCTAATAGTCAGCACTCCACACCAGAATGATACAGTCATGAGACCTCTAATAGTCAGAACTCCACACCAGAATGATTTAGTCATGAAGTCTCTTATAGTCTGCACTCCACACTAGAATGATACAGTCATGAGACCTCTAATAGTCAGCACTCCACACCAGAATAATACAGTCATGAGACCTCTAATAGTCAGCACTCCACACCAGAATGATACAGTCATGAGACCTCTAATAGTCAGCACTCCACACCAGAATGATACAGTCATGAGACCTCTAATAGTCAGCACTCCACACCAGAATGATACAGTCATGAGACCTCTAATAGTCAGCACTCCACACCAAAATGATACAGTCATGAGTCCTCTAATAGTCATAACTCCACATCAGAATGATACAGTCATGAGACCTCTAATAGTCAGCACTCCACACCAGAATGATACAATCGTGAGACCTCTAATAGTCAGCACTCCACACCAGAATGATACAGTTGTGAGACCTCTAATAGTCAGCACTCCACACCAGAATGATACAGTCATGAGACCTCTAATCATCAGCACTCGACACCAGAATATACAAATGTTAGACTTCTAATAGTCAGCACTCCACACCAGAATGATACAGTCATGAGATCTCTAATAGTCAGCACTCCACACCAGAATGATACAGTCATGAGATCTCTAATAGTCAGCATTCCACACCAGAATGATACAGTCATGAGATCTCTAATAGTCAGCACTCCACACCAGAATGATATAGTCATGAGATCTCTAATAGTCAGCACTCCACACCAGAATATACAAACGTGAGACCTCTAATACTCAGCACTCCACACTAGAATGATACAGTCGTGAGACCTCTAATAGTCATCACTCCACACCAGAATATACAAACGTGAGACCTCTAATAGTCAGCTCTGCACATCAGAATGACATTGTCATGAGACCTCTAATAGTCAGCACTCCACACCAGAATGATACAGTTGTGAGACCTCTAATAGTCAGCACTCCACACCAGAATGATACAGTCGTGAGACCTCTAATAGTCAGCACTCCACACCAGAATGAATTTGTCATGAGATCTCTAATACTCAGCACTCCACACTAGAATGATACAGTCGTGAGACCTCTAATAGTTAGCACTCCACACCAGAATGATACAGTCATGAGACCTCTAATAGTCAGCACTCCACACCAGAATGATACAGTCATGAGACCTCTAATACTCAGCACTCCACACCAGAATGATACAGTTGTGAGACCTCTAATAGTCAGCACTCCACACCAGAATGATATAGTCATGAGATATCTAATAGTCAGCACTCCACACCAGAATATACAAACGTGAGAACTCTAATAGTCAGCACTCCACACCAGAATGATACAGTCGTGAGACCTCTAATAGTCAGCACTCCACACCAGAATGATACAGTCATGAGATCTCTAATAGTCAGCACTCCACACCAGAATGATACAGTCATGAGACCTCTAATAGTCAGCACTCCACACCAGAATGATACAGTCATGAGACCTCTAATAGTCAGCACTGCAGTCCAGAATGATACAGTCGTTAGACCTGTAATAGTCAGCACTCCTCACCAGAATGATACAATCTTGAGACCTCTAATACTCAGCACTCTTCACCAGAATGATACAATATTGAGACCTCTAATACTCAGCACTCCACACTAGAATGATACAGTCATGAGACCACTAATATTCATCACTCCACACCAGAATATACAAACGTAAGGCCTCTAATAGTCAGCTCTCCATATCAGAATGATATTGGTCATGAGATCTCTATTAGTCAGCACTCCACACTAGAATTATACAGTCGTGAGACCTCTAATAGTTAGCACTCCACCCAGAATGAAGATGTCATGAGATCTCTATTAGTCAGCACTCCACACTAGAATTATACAGTCGTGAGACCTCTAATAGTTAGCACTCCACACCAGAATGATACAGTCATGAGACCTCTAATAGTCAGCACTCCACACCAGAATGATACAGTCATGAGACCTCTAATAGTTAGCACTCCACACCAAAATAATACAATCGTTAGGCCCAAAATAGTCAGCACTCCACACCAGAATGATGGTCGTGAGATCTATAATAGTCAGCACTCCACACCAAAATGATATATTCGTGAGACCTCTAATACTCAGCACTCCACACCAGAATGCTACATTCATGAGACCTCTAATCATCAGCACTCCACACCTGAATGATATAGTCATGAGATATCTAATAGTCAGCACTCCACACCAGAACTTACAAACGTGAGAACTCTAATACTCAGCACTCCACACTAGAATGATACAGTCGTGAGACCTCTAATAGTCAGCACACCACACCAGAATGATGCAGTCGTGAGACCTCTAATAGCCAGGACTCAACACCAGAATGATACAGTCATGAGATCTTTAATAGTCAGCACTCCATACTAGAGTGCTACAGTAATGAGATCTCAAATACTCAGCTCACCACAGCAGAATGATACAAACTTGAGACCTCTAATAGTCAGCACTCCACACCAGAATGATACAGTCATGAGACCTCTAATAGTCAGCACTCCACACTAGAATGATACAATCATGAGACCTCTAATAGTCAGCACTCCACACCAGAATAATTCAGTCATGAGACCTCTAATAGTCAGCACTCCACACTGAATAATAGTCAAGAGACCTCTAATAATCAGCACTCCACATCAGAATGATAGAGTCATGAGACCTCTAATAGTCAGCACTCCACACCAGAATGATACAGTCATGAGACCTCTAATAGTCAGCACTCCACACCAGAATAATACAATCGTGAGACCTCTAATAGTCAGCACTCCACACCAGAATGATACAGTTGTGAGACCTCTAATAGTCAGCACTCCACACCAGAATGATACAGTCATGAGACCTCTAATAGTCAGCACTCCACACCAGAATGATACAGTCATGAGACCTCTAATAGTCAGCACTCCACACCAGAATGATACAGTCATGAGACCTCTAATAGTCAGCACTCCACACCAGAATGATACAGTCATGAGATCTCAAATAGTCAGCACTCCACACCAGAATGATATAGTCATGAGATCTCTAATAGTCAGCACTCCACACCAGAATGATACAGTCATGAGACCTCTAATAGTCAGCACTCCACACCAGAATGATACAGTCATGAGACCTCTAATAGTCAGCACTCCACACCAGAATGATACAATCGTGAGACCTCTAATAGTCAGCACTCCACATCAGAATGACATTGTCATGAGACCTCTAATAGTCAGCACTCCACACCAGAATGATACAGTCATGAGACCTCTAATAGTTAGCACTCCACACCAGAATGATACAGTCATGAGACCTCTAATAGTCAGCACTCCACACCAGAATGATACAGTCATGAGATCTCTAATAGTCAGCACTCCACACCAGAATGATACAGTCATGAGACCTCTAATAGTCAGCACTCCACACCAGAATGATACAGTCATGAGACCTCTAATAGTCAGCACTCCACACCAGAATGATACAGTCATGAGACCTCTAATAGTCAGCACTCCACACCAGAATGATACAGTCGTGAGACCTCTAATAGTCAGCACTCCACACCAGAATGATACAGTCATGAGACAACTAATAGTCAGTACTCCACAACAGAATATACAAATGTGAGAACTCTAATACTCAGCACTCCACACTAGAATGATACAGTCATGAGACCTCTAATAGTCAGCACTCCACACCAGAATGATACAGTCATGAGACCTCTAATAGTCAGCACTCCACACCAGAATGATACAGTCATGAGACCTCTAATAGTCAGCACTCCACACCAGAATAATACAATAGTGAGACCTCTAATAGTTAGTACTCTGCACCAGAATAATACAGTTGTGAGACATCTAATCGTCAGCTCACCACACTAGAATGATAGTCTTTAGGACTCTAATAGCAGCACTCCACACCAGAATGATACACTAGTGAGAGCTCTAATAGTCAGCACTCCACACCAGAATGATACAGTCATGAGATGTCTAATAGTCAGCACTCCACACCAGAATGATACAGTCATGAGACCTCTAATAGTCAGCACTCCACACCAGAATGATACAGTCATGAGACCTCTAATAGTCAGCACTCCACACCAGAATAATACAATCGTGAGGCCCAAAATAGTCAGCACTCCACACCAGAATGATGGTCGTGAGATCTATAATAGTCAGCACTCCACACCAGAATGATATATTCATGAGACCTCTAATACTCAGCACTCCACACCAGAATGATACAGTCATGAGACCTCTAATAGTCAGCACTCCACACCAGAATGATATAGTCATGAGATATCTAATAGTCAGCACTCCACACCAGAATGATACAATCGTGAGAACTCTAATACTCAGCACTCCACACCAGAATGATACAGTCATGAGACCTCTAATAGTCAGCACTCCACACCAGAATGATACAGTCATGAGACCTCTAATAGTCAGCACTCCACACCAGAATGATACAGTCATGAGATCTCAAATACTCAGCTCTCCACAGCAGAATGATACAAACCTGAGACCTCTAATAGTCAGCACTCCACACCAGAATGATATAGTCATGAGACCTCTAATAGTCAGCACTCCACACCAGAATGATACAGTCATGAGATTTCTTATAGTCAGCACTCCACACTAGAATGATACAGTCATGAGACCTCTAATAGTCAGCACTCCACACCAGAATAATACAATCGTGAGACCTCTAATAGTCAGCACTCCACACCAGAATGATAGTCATGAGACCTCTAATAGTCAGCACTCCACACCAGAATGATATAGTCATGAGACCTCTAATAGTCAGCACTCCACACCAGAATGATACAGTCATGAGACCTCTAATAGTCAGCACTCCACACCAGAATGATACAGTCATGAGACCTCTAATAGTCAGCACTCCACACCAGAATGATACAGTCATGAGACCTCTAATAGTCAGCACTCCACACCAGAATGATACAGTCATGAGACCTCTAATAGTCAGCACTCCACACCAGAATGATACAGTTGTGAGACCTCTAATAGTCAGCACTCCACACCAGAATGATACAGTCATGAGACCTCTAATAGTCAGCACTCCACACCAGAATGATACAGTCATGAGACCTCTAATAGTCAGCACTCCACACCAGAATGATACAGTCATGAGACCTCTAATAGTCAGCACTCCACACCAGAATGATACAGTCGTGAGATCTCTAATAGTCAGCTCTCCACACCAGAATGATAGTCTTTAGAACTCTAATAGCAGCACTCCACACCAGAATGATACACTAGTGAGAGCTCTAATAGTCAGCATTTCACATCAGAATGATAGTCATGAGTCCTCTAATAGTCAGCAGTCCACACCAGAATGATACAGTCATGAGACCTCTAATAGTCAGCACTCCACAACAGAATGATACAGTCATGAGACCTCTAATAGTCAGCACTCCACACCAGAATGATACAAATGTGAGACCTCTAATAGTCAGCACTCCACACCAGAATGATACAGTTGTGAGACCTCTAATAGTCAGCACTCCACACCAGAATGATACAGTCATGAGACCTCTAATAGTCAGCACTCCACACCAGAATGATACAATCGTGAGACCTCTAATAGTCAGCACTCCACACCAGAATGATACAGTCATGAGATCTCTAATAGTCAGCACTCCACACCAGAATGATATAGTCATGAGATCTCTAATAGTCAGCACTCCACACCAGAATGATACAGTCATGAGACCTCTAATAGTCAGCACTCCACACCAGAATGATACAGTCGTGAGACCTCTAATAGTCAGCACTCCACACCAGAATGATACAGTCATGAGACCTCTAATAGTCAGCACTCCACACCAGAATGATACAGTCATGAGACCTCTAATAGTCAGCACTCCACACCAGAATGATACAGTCATGAGACCTCTAATAGTCAGCACTCCACACCAGAATGATACAGTCATGAGACCTCTAATAGTCAGCACTCCACACCAGAATGATACAGTCATGAGACCTCTAATAGTCAGCACTCCACACCAGAATGATACAGTCGTGAGACCTCTAATAGTCAGCACTCCACACCAGAATGATACAGTCATGAGATCTCTAATAGTCAGCATTCCACAGCAGAATGATACAAACATGAGACCTCTAATAGTCAGCACTCCACACCAGAATGATACAGTCATGAGACCTCTAATAGTCAGCACTCCACACCAGAATGATACAGTCATGAGACCTCTAATAGTCAGCACTCCACACCAGAATGATACAGTCATGAGACCTCTAATAGTCAGCACTCCACACCAGAATGATACAGTCATGAGACCTCTAATAGTCAGCACTCCACACCAGAATGATACAGTTGTGAGACCACTAATAGTCAGCACTCCACACCAGAATGATACAGTCATGAGACCTCTAATAGTCAGCACTCCACACCAGAATGATATAGTCATGAGATCTCTAATAGTCAGCACTCCACACCAGAATATACAAACGTGAGACCTCTAATAGTCAGCACTCCACACCAGAATGATACAGTCATGAGACCTCTAATAGTCAGCACTCCACAGCAGAATGATACAAATGTGAGTCCTCTAATAGTCAGCACTCCACACCAGAATGATATAGTCATGAGATCTCTTATAGTCAGCACTCCACACTAGAATGATACAGTCGAGAGACCTCTAATACAAAGCACTTTACACGAGAATGATACAGTCGTGAGACCTCTAATAGTCAGCACTTCACACCAGAATACTACAATCGTGAGACCTCTAATAGTCAGTACTCCACACCAGAATGATAGTCATGAGATCTCTAATAGTCAGCACTCCACACCAGAATGATACAATCGTGAGACCTCTAATAGTCAGCACTCCACACCAGAATGATACAGTCATGATACCTCTAAAAGTCAGCTCTCCACAGCAGAATGATACAAATGTGAGTCCTCTAATAGTCAGCACTCCACACCAGAATGATATAGTCATGAGATCTCTAATAGTCAGCACTCCACACCAGAATGATACAGTCATGAGACCTCTAATAGTCAGCACTCCACACCAGAATGATACAGTCATGAGACCTCTAATAGTCAGCACTCCACACCAGAATGATATAGTCATGAGATCTCTAATAGTCAGCACTCCACACCAGAATATACAAACATGAGACTTCTAATACTCAGCACTCCACACTAGAATGATACAGTTGTGAGACCTCTAATAGTCATCACTCCACACCAGAATATACAAACGTGAGACCTCTAATAGTCAGCTCTCCACATCAGAATGATATTGTCATGAGATCTCTAATAGTCAGCACTCCACACTAGAATGATACAGTCGTGAGACCTCTAATAGTTAGCACTCCACACCAGAATGATACAGTCGTGAGACCTCTAATAGTCAGCACTCCACACCAGAATGAATTTGTCATGAGATCCCTAATACTCAGCACTCCAGACTAGAATAATACATTTGTGAGACCTCTAATAGTCAGCACTCCACACCAGAATGATATAGTCATGAGATCTCTAATAGTCAGCACTCCACACCAGAATGATACAGTCATGAGACCTCTAATAGTCAGCACTCCACACCAGAATGATACAGTCATGAGACCTCTAATAGTCAGCACTCCACACCAGAATGATACAGTGAAGACACCTCTAATAGTCAGCATTCCATACCAGAATGATACAGTCATGAGATGTCTAATAATCAGCTCACCTCACCAGAATGATACAGTCATGATACCTCTAATAGTCAGAACTCCACACCAGAATGATACAGTCGTGAGATGATTTAATAGTCAGCACTCCACACCAGAATGATACAGTCATGAGACCTCTAATAGTCAGCACTCCACACCAGAATGATGGTCGTGAGATCTATAATAGTCAGCACTCCACACCAGAATGATATATTCATGAGACCTCTAATACTCAGCACTCCACACCAGAATGCTACAGTCGTGAGACCTCTAATCGTCAGCACTCCACACCTGAATGATATAGTCATGAGATATCTAATAGTCAGCACTCCACACCAGAATGATACATTGGTAAGAACTCTAATACTCAGTACTACACACCAGAATGATACAGCCATGAGACTTGTAATCACCAGCACTCCACATCAGAATGAAATAGTCATGAGATATCTAATAATCAGCACTCCATACCAGAGTGTTACAGCAATGAGATCTTCAGCTCACCACAGCAGAATGATACAAACTTGAGACCTCTAATAGTCAGCACTCCACACCAGAATGATATAGTCATGAGACCTCTAATAGTCAGCACTCCACACCAGAATGATACAGTCATGAGATTTCTTATAGTCAGCACTCCACACTAGAATGATATAGTCATGAGACCTCTAATAGTCAGCACTCCACAACAGAATAATCCAGTAATGAGACCTCTAATAGTCAGCACTCCACACTGAATAATATAGTCAAGAGACCTCTACTAGTCAGCACTCCACAACAGAATAATATAGTCATGAGACCTCTAGTGATCAGCACTCCACACCAGAATGATACAGTGGTGAGACCTCTAATAGTCAGCATTCCATACCAGAATGATACAGTCATGAGATGTCTAATAATCAGCTCATCTCACCAGAATGATACAGTCATGATACCTCTAATAGTCAGAACTCCACACCAGAATGATACAGGCGTGAGACCGTTTAAAAGTCAGCTCTCGACACCAGAATGCTACAGTCGTGAGACCTCTAGTCCTCAGCACTCCACACCTGAATGATATAGTCAAGAGGTCTCTTATAGTCAGCACTCCACACTAGAATGATACAGTCATGAAACCTCTAATATTCAGCACTCCACACCAGAATAATACAGTCATGAGACCTCTAATAATCAGCACTACACATCAGAATGATAGAGACCTGAGATCTCAATTAGTCAGCACTCCACTCCAGAGTGATAGTCTTTAGACCTCTAATAGCAGCACTCCACACCAGAATGATACAGTCGTGAGACCTCTAATAGTCAGCATTCCATACCAGAATGATACAGTCATGAGATGTCTAATAATCAGCCCACCTCACCAGAAGGATACAGTCGTGATACCTCTTATAGTCAGAACTCCACAACAGAATGATACAGTCATGAGACCATTTAATAGTCAGCACTTCACACCAGAATAATACAAACGTGAGAGCCTTAATAGTCAACATACCACACCAGAATGATACAGTTGTGAGACCTCTAATACTCAGCACTCCACATTAGATTGATACAGTCATGAGACCTCTAATCATCATCAATCCACACCATAATATACAAACGTGAGACCTCTAATACTCAGCACTCCACTCCAGAATGATGCAGTCGTGAGATCTCTAATCATTAGCATTGCACACCAGAATGTTTTAGTCATGAGATCTCTAACAGTCAGCTCTTCACACCAGAATGATATTAGTCATGAGATATCTAAGTCAGCACTCCACACCAGAATATACAAATGTGAGACCTCCAATAGTCAGCTCTGCACATCAGAATGACATTGTAATGAGACCTCTATAGTCAGTACTCCACACCAGAATGAATTTATCATGAGACCTCTAATAGTCAGCACTCCACACCAGAATGATATATTCGTGAGACCTGTAATACTCAGCAAACCACACCAGAATGCTACAGTCGTGAGACCTCTATTCATTAGCACTCCACACCTGAATAATATAGTCATGAGATATCTAATAGTCAGCACTCCACACCAGAATATACAAACATGAGAACTCTAATACTCAGCACTCCACAATAGAATTATACAGTCATGAGACCTCTAATAGTCAGCACACCACACCAGAATGATACAGTCGTGAGACACCTAATAGCCAGCACTCGACACCAGAATGATACAGTCATGAGATCTGTAATAGTCAGCACTCCACACCAGAGTGATACAATCATGAGACCACTAAAATTCAGCACTCCACACTAGAATGGTACAGTTGTGAGGCCACTAATAGTCATCACTCCATGCCAGAATAACACAATTGTGAAGCCCCTAATAGTCAGCACTCCACACCAGAATGATAGTTGTGAGATGTCTAATAGTCAGCACTCCACACCAGAATGATATAGTCATGAGATGTCTAATAGTCAGCACTCCATACTAGAGTATACAAACGTGAGACCAGTAATAGTCAGCACTCCACACTAGAATGATACTGTCATGAGACCATAGTCGGCACTCCACACCAGAATATACAAATGTGAGACTTCTAATAGTGAGCACTCCACAACAAAATGATATAGTCATGAGATCTGTAATAGTCAATACTCCAGACCAGAATATACATCGAGAGACAGTTATTACTCAGCACTCCACACTAGAATGATACAGTCGTGACCCACAAATAATCATCACTTCACACCAGAATATGCAACTTGAGACCATTAATAGCCAGCTCTCCACATCAGAATGATATTGTCACGAGATCTCTAATAGTCAGCACTGCATAGCAGAATATACAAACGTGAGACCACTAATAGTCAGCACTCCACACTAGAATGATACTGTCAAAAGACCATAGTCAGCACTCCACACCAGAATATACAAATGTGAGACCTGTAATAGTGAGCACTCCACACCAGAATGATATAGTCATGAGATCTCTAATACTCAGCACTCCACACTATAATGATAGAGTCGTGAGACCTGCAATAGTTAACACTCCACACCAGAATGATACAGTCTTGATACCTCTCTAGTCAGCACTTCACACCAGAATTATATAGTCATGAGATCTCCAATAGTCAGCACTCCACACCAGGATATACAAACGTGAGACCTCTATTACTCAACACTCCACACTAGAATGATACAGTCATGAGACCTCTAATACTCATCACTCCACACCAGAATATACAAACTTGAGACCTCTAATAGTCAGCTCTCCACATCAGAATTTTATTGTCATGAGATCTCTAATAGTCAGCACTCCACACTAGAATTATAGAGTCGTGAGACCTGTAATAGCTAACACTCCACACCAGAATGATACAGTCGTGATACCTCTATAGTCAGCACTCCACACCAGAATGAATTTGTCATGAGATCTGTAATACTCAGCACTCCACACCAGAATGCTACAGTCATGAGATCTCTAATCGTCAGCACTCCACATCTGAATGATATAGTCATGAGGTCTCTTATAGTCAGCACTCCACACTAGAATGATACAGTCATGAGACCTCTAATAGTCAGCACTCCACACCAGAATAATACAGTCATGAGACCTCTACTAGTCAGCACTCCACACCAGAATAATACAGTCATGAGACCTCTAATAATCAGCACTCCACATCAGAATGATACAGTCGTAAGATCTCATATAGTCAGCTCTCCACATCAGAATGATAGTCTTTAGACCTCTAATAGCAGCACTCCACACCAGAATGATACAGTTGTGAGACCTCTAATAGTCAGCATTCCATACCAGAATGATACAGTCATGAGACGTCTAATAATCAGCCCACCTCACCAGAATGATACAGTCGTGATACCTCTAATAGTCAGAACTCCACACTAGAATGATACAGTCATGAGACCGTTTAATAGTCAGCACTCCACACCAGAATAATACAATCGTGAGAGCCTTAATAGTCAGCACACCACACCAGAATGATACAGTTGTGAGACCTCTAATACTTAGCACTCCACTCCAGAATGATGCAGTCGTGAGATCTCTAATCATTAGCATTGCACACCAGAATGATATAGTCATGAGATCTCTAACAGTCAGCTCTCCACACCAGAATGATATAGTCATGAGATATCTAATAGTCAGCACTCCACACCAGAATATACAAACGTGAGACCTCCAATAGTCAGCAATGCACATCAGAATGACATTGTAATGAGACCTCTAATAGTCAGCACTCCACACTTGAATGATACAGTCGTGAGACCTCTAATAGTTAGCAATCCACACCAGAATGATACAGTCGTGAGACCTCTATAGTCAGTACTCCACACCAGAATTACTTTGTCATGAGATCTCTAATACTCAGCATTCCACACTAGAATGATACAATCATGAGACCTCTAATAGTTAGCACTCATCACCAGAATTATACAGTCATGAGACCTCTAATAGTCAGCACTCCACACCAGAATGATATATTCGTGAGACCTGTAATACTCAGCAATCCACAGTAGAATGCTACAGTCGTGAGACCTCTAATCGTCAGCACTCCTGACCTGAATGATATAGTCATGAGATAACTAATAGTCAGCACTCCACACCAGAATATACAAATGTGCAAACTCTAATACTCAGCACTCCACACTAGAATTATACAGTCATGAGACCTCAAACAGTCAGCACACCAGATTGATAGACTCGTGAGACACCTAATAGCCAGCACTTGACACCAGAATGATACAGTCATGAGACCTCTAATAGTCAGCACTCCACACCAGAATAATACAGTCATGAGACCTCTTCTAGTTAGCAATCTACACCAGAATAATACAGTCATGAGACCTCCAATAATCAACACTCCACACCAGAATGATACAGTTGTAAGATCTCAAATAGCTCTCCACATCAGAATGATAGTCTTTAGAACTCTAATAGCAGCACTCCACACCAGAATGATACAGTGGTGAGACCTCTAATAGTCAGCATTCCATACCAGAATGATACAGTCATGAGATGTCTAATAATCAGCTCACCTCACCAGAATGATACAGTCATGATACCTCTCATAGTCAGAACTCCACACCAGAATGATACAGTCGTGAGACCATTTAATAGTCAGCACTCCACACCAAAATGTACAATCGTGAGAACAATACTCAGCACTCCACACTAGAATGATACAGTTGTGAGACCTCTAATAGTCAGCACTCCACACCAGAATGATACAGTCATGAGACCTCTAATAGCCAGGACTCAACACCAGAATGATACATTCATGAGATCTTTAATAGTCAGCACTCCATACCAGAGTGCTACAGCAATGAGATCTCAAATACTCAGCTCACAACAGCAGAATGTTACAAACTTGAGACCTCTAATAGTTAGCACTCCACACCAGAATGATATAGTCATGAGACCTCTAATAGTCAGCACTCTACACCAGAATGATACAGTCATCAGGTTTCTAATAGTCAGCACTCCACACTAGAATGATATAGTCATGAGACCTCTAATAGTCAGCACTCCACAACAGAAAAATCCAGTAATAATACCTCTAATAGTCAGCACTCCACACTGAATAATATAGTCAAGAGACCACTACTAGTCAGTACTCCACACCAGAATGAATTTATCATGAGACTTCTAATAGTCAGCACTCCACACCAGAATGATATATTCGTGAGACCTGTAATACTCAGCAAACCACACCAGAGTGCTACAGTCGTGAGACCTCTAATCATTAGCACTCCACACCTGAATGATATAGTCATGAGATATGTAATAGTCAGCACTCCACACCAGAATATACAAACATGAGAACTCTAATACTCAGCACTCCACACTAGAATTATACAGTCGTGAGACCTCTAATAGTCAGCACACCACACCAGAATGTTACAGTCGTTAGACACCTAATAGCCAGCACTCGACACCAGAATGATACAGTCATGAGATCTTTAATAGTCAGCACTCCACACCAGAGTGATACAATCATGAGACCTCTAAAATTCAGCACTCCACACTAGAATGGTACAATCGTGAGGCCACTAATAATCAGCACTCCACGCCAGAATAACACAATCGTGAGGCCCCTAATAGTCAGCGGTCCACACCAGAATGATAGTCATGAGATCTCTAATAGTCAGCACTCCACACCAGAATGATATAGTCATGAGATGTCTAATAGTCAGCAGTCCATACCAAAGTATACAAACGTGAGACCAGTAATAGTCAGCACTCCACACTAGAATGATACTGTCATGAGACCATAGTCGGCACTCCACACCAGAATATACAAATGTGAGACCTCTAATAGTGAGCACTCCACAACAAAATGATATAGTCATGAGATCTGTAATAGTCAACACTCCAGACCAGAACATACAAACGAGAGACCCCTATTACTCAACACTCCACACTAGAATGATACAGTCGTGAGCCTCTAATAATCATCGATTCACACCAGAATATGCAACTTGAGACCACTAATAGCCAGCTCTCCACATCAGAATGATATTGTCACGAGATCTCTAATAGTCAGCACTGCATTGCAGAATATACAAACGTGAGACCACTAATAGTCAGCACAACACACTAGAATGATACAGTTGTGAGAACTGTAATAGCTAACACTCCCCACCAGAATGATGCAGTCGTGATACCTCTATAGTCAGCACTCCACACCAGAATGAATTTGTCATGAGATCTCTAATACTCAGCACTCCACACTAGATTGATAGTCATGAGACCTCTAATAGCTAGCACTCCACACCAGAATGATACAGTCGTGAGACCTCTAATTGTCAGCACTCCACACCTGAATGATATAGTCATGAGATATCTAATACTCAGCACTCCACACCAGAATATACAAATGTGAGAACCCTAATACTCAGCACTCCACACTAGAATGATACAGTCGTGAGACCTCTAATAGTTAGCACTCCACACTAGAATGATACAGTCGTGAGACGTCTAATAGTCAGCACACCACACCAGAGTGATACAGTCTTGAGACCTCTAATAATCAGCTCACCACACCAGAGTGATACAGTCATGAGACCTCTAATAGCCAGCACTCCACACCAGAATATACCAACATGAGACTTCTAATAGTCAGCACACTACAACAGAATGATACAGTCGTGAGAACTCTAATACTCAGCAATCCACACCAGAATATACAAACATGAGACCTCTAATAGTCAGCACACCACACCTGAATGATACAGTCGGGAGACCTCTAATACCCAGCACTCGACACCAGAATGATACAGTCATGAGATCTTTAATAGTCAGCACTCCACACCAGAGTGCAACAATTGTGAGGCCTCTAAAAGTCAGCACGCCAACCAGAATGGTACAGTCGTGAGACGTCATATAGTCAGCACTCCACACCAGAGTAACACAATTGAGAGGCACCTAATAGTCAGCACTCCACACCAGAATGATAGTCAT
Source organism: Protopterus annectens (assembly GCF_019279795.1). NCBI lineage: Eukaryota > Metazoa > Chordata > Ceratodontiformes > Protopteridae > Protopterus > Protopterus annectens. Next base: position 253,930,997 of record NC_056729.1, on the reverse strand, counting down.
GATATATTTTATAGTCAGCACTCCACACCAGAATGATACATTCGTGAGACCTCAAATACTCAGTACTCCACACCAGAATGATACAGTCGTGAGACCTCTAATCGTCAGCACTCCACACCAGAATAATATTGTCATGAGATGTCTAATAGTCAGGACTCCATACCGGAATATACAATCATGAGATCTCTAATAGTCAGCACTCCACACTAGAATGATACTGTCATGAGACCTCTAATAGTCAGCATTCCACACCAGAATATACAAACGTGAGACATCTAATAGTCAGCACTCCACACTAGAATGATGCAGTCGTGAGACCTCTAATAGTCAGCACTCTACACCAGGATATACAAATGTGAGACCTCTAATAGTTAGCATACCACACTAGAATGATACAGTCGTGAAACCTCTAATAGTCAGCACTCCACACCAAAATGATACAGTCGTGAGACCTCTAACAGTCAGCACTCCACACCAGAAAGATGCCGTCGTGAAACCTCTAATAGCACTCAACACCAGAGTGATACAATCCTGAGACCTCTAATACTCAGGACTCCACATCAGAATGATAGTCATGAGACCTCTAATAGTCAGCACTCCAGACCAGAATGATACAGTCGTGTGTCCTCTAATAGTCAGTATTCCATACCAGGATGATACAGTCATGAGACCTCTAAACGTCAGCACTCCAGACCAGAATGATGCAATCATGAGACCTCTAATAGTCAGCACTCCACATCAGAATGATACAGTTATGAGACCTCTAATAGTCAGCACTCCAGACAGAATGATACAGTCGTGTGACCTCTAATAGTCAGCACTCCACACCAGAATGATACAATCGTAAAACCTCTAATACTCAGCACTCCACACCAGAATGATAGTCATGAGACCTCTAATAGTCAGCACTCCACACCAAAATGATACAGTCATGAGACGTCTAATAGTCAGCACTCCACATCAGAATGATACAGTCGTGAGACCTCTAATAGTTAGCACTCCACACCAGAATGATAGTCATGAGACCTCTGATAATCAGCACTCCACATCAAAATGATACAGTCATGAGACGTCTAATAGTCAGCACTACACACCAGAATGATACAGTCGTGTGACCTCTAATAGTTAGCACTCCACACCAGAATGTAACATGTCAGTCAGCTCTCCACATCTGAATGATACAGCCGTGAGACCTATAATAAACACTCCACACCAGAATGACAGTCGTGAGACCTCTAATACTCCAGAATGATACAGTTGTGAGACCTCTAATAGTCAGCACTCCACACCAGAATGATACAGTCATGAGATCTTTAATAGTCAGTACTCCACACCAGAATCATAGAGTCGTGAGACCTGTAATAGTCAGAAATCCACACTAGAATCATACAGTTGTGTGTCCTCTCATTTCCTCTGTAGAGAACTCCTTATCCTTTGAACACTACATACATTTACACGTGCATACAATATTTCAAGCATGGGCATGAATGCCCTTCTAGCCTGCCAATATACCAAAACAATTGTTCCCATATTAATTGTCCAGGTTGTTCTTAAAAATATCTAAACTATTTATTTATTTATTTATTTACATTTGTTGATCAGGAGAGTCCGACTGGACCCAGGTCCATTTTCAGCAGAGGCCCGGGGAGAAAAGCTCCAAATTAAGTATTACTTACATTATACAGTTAAAAAAGCATAGCATTTAAAAGGTTTACTATCACATATTTGACATAACATTGTTCAAATGTACAGCTGTCCGAACCAAATGTTCAGAAATTTGAACACTGAACAGTATAAATGTCGAACCGAGCATTTCAGAGCAGTCGAATGGCAAAAATGTTGACTACACTGAAATTCTCCTACCTACTCAACATACCACAACAGGTTTTTGCAGGGGGAAAAGCCCCCTGCACCCCGCATGCAGGGGGCTGTGCCCCCTACATCCCCCTACTTATATATACAAACTCTGAGATCGCACTACAGTGAAGGTAAGGGTACATTTCCTCATCCCCACTATAGTGCGATCTGAACCGCAATGTTGGAGCTGACAATAGTGGCCATTCTCTCTTGCCAGCTTCGATATTATGGTGATCACCCTGCCGGTTCTGCCAAGTGGTTTTCACACATAGTTTGTTCATCTAAAAGACGAACGAACATGTGATTGTAAACCCATTTAAAATATAGACATTAGTCCAGCTGAGGACGTAAGACAAGAATAAAACATAGATGTATAACAGCTGTAAAACATAGTACAGTTTTAAAATATGGTGACATATACTCAACATCGTTACAAATGCAGTTGAGATTCATCAGTGAACAATTGATGCAATCTGTTTTTGAGGTACATAACAGCCACTAGCACTTGTTGCTACAAGAAGTTAGTACTATGTGGTAGGTAGGTGGGAACATGAGCAGCCAAGCTTGCTAAGAGTAGATTGTTGATTAGGGCAGAGAGAGGTAGTGGGTGGGTGAAGTGGATGATATTGGGGGTGGAGGTGGTTGCAAGGGCATATCTGGCAAGATTTTAAGTGATTTAAAGTGGGTACAAGAAGTTACAGAGGTAATTGAGGATGGGAGGAAGTTCCAGAGTTTGGCTATAGTGCAGGAGAATAATGCTTCTCCAGCAGAGTTATTAGCTCTTGTGACCTGTAGGAGGTTTTTGTGGCTGGATCTTAGTGGTCTCATGGTTATGTAGGGTTGGAGTAAATTCTGGAGAGATGGGACTTTTAGTGGTTGGTTTATTAGTTTGTGGGTGAGTGCGAGTTGGTACCATTAAAGGAGGTGGGGAAGCTCTAGCCAGTCCAGTTCTGCTAGTGAAACCTAAGAAAAAGATGTTGGTAAGTCAGTAAGAATTTAGATATGATATGATAATATTATAACAGTGACTTCTTTTCATGTTTTTAATGTAAAATCTTTTAAGTGAGAATTTTGGTCAGTCTTTTAAAAAACTTCTGGTTCAGTATTACATAAAAGAAGTTATTTGAGTGTATCGCTTTAAATACAAGGGATACAGCAATTAATCTAATTACTGACATCTGCTTTAACCTAGTGCTTTGTTTTAAAATGCTTTGAACTAGTGTTGTTGGTTGTCTACTTTTATTTTGTCTTGGTGAATAAAGCAGTGTTTTTATAACTTCTGGTATTAAGTACATTGGATTGGACTATAACCTACAGTTACCTGAATTTTTGTACCTGCATGTGCCTAGCCCTTGGAGCTGACTTACCAACATCTTTTTCTTAGTTTTCTGTGTGGTTTCTTTTGGTTGCAGTTCTGCTAGTGAGAGACAGTGGTGAGTATGGTAGGAAGCCCCTGTGGCGAATTTGGCGATTTTGTTGTAGCAGATTTTGAGCTTATTTAGGTTTCATTGTCTAAGGTTAGTAAATATTGGAGAGGCGTAGAGTAGGGTGGAGATAAGATGAGAATTTGCTACCAAAATTTTAGGTGCTTTGGTAAGTAGTATCTGATTTCTATATAATACTCCTAGTTTTTTGTGCACTTTTTAATGATCATGGAAATATGAATGTCAACGTTCAGTTTATTGTTTATTTCTGTGTTCTATAGGATGGATGGTGGTGGTGTCTTTTGCTATGATGTTAAAGTGAGAGCTGTCTAAGGTAAGCTTGGTGGGTTGGAAGATTAGTAATTTTGTTTTGTTTGGGTTGAGTATTAGTTGGGCATCAGGTAACCAAGTTTCAATAGAGGAAAATGCTTCTTGTGTTACTTTTTGCAGTTCGGGTAGGGAGTGGGTTGTGCAGATGTTGGCTGAGTCATCTGCATATTGTATGAGTGTGCCATGTGTTGTGGCCGAAGCTACATTATTGGTGAAAATAGAGAAGAGTAGGGGTCCCAGGATGGACCCTTGGGGAACCCCTATGGAGGACTGGTAGTTGGGGGGATAGGTCATCCTGCCAAACAACAGCTTGTTGGCGGTCAGATAGGTAACTCTGAAACCAGTTGATGACTGGCTGAGAGAAGGATAGGTTATTGAGAAGAGAGATGAGTTGTTTGTGTGGCACCATGTCGAAAGCTTTAGAGAGGTCTAGAAAGGTGGCTGAGGAGAGGTAACCTGCATTTTATTTTGTAAGATAGTGTTAGAGAAAGAGAGTAAGGCAGTTGTGGTGCTATGGTTAGGTCAGAAACCGTGTTGTGTGTTGAAGAGGAGGTTGTTAGCAAGGAGGCGATCTGAGACTTGAGAATGAATGCATCTCTCTAGTATTTTGGAGAGTGGTGAGAGAATAGCTATGGGGCAGTAATTGGTTAGATCTGTGGAGGGGCCACCTTTGTGTAATGGAATTATGTGTGAGACTTTCCATAGTGTGGGAATATAACTTTCTGACAGAGATCTGTTAATCAAGAGTGATACGGGGTAGGCAAGAGCGTCAGCTGCAAGTTGAAGGTATTCACCTGGGAGGTTGTCTGCTGCTAATCTGGTGGGTTTAAGTTTAGTTAATAGTTGATTTATTTTGGAGATAGGAACAGAAGAGAAAGAGAAGCTAGTGAGGAAATTGTTAGTGGTAGTTGATGGTGTGGGTTTATGGGGGGTTGTGTTGTCTAGCTAGTGATGGTACAGTTTGTGTGAAGTGATTGTTGAAAGAGATAGCAATATTTTCAGAGGAGTGAGTTAAGTTAGGAGTGGGTGTACTTACTTTATATGGGTGGAGGATGGAGTTTATTGAGGACGAGAATTGTCTGGGGTTATGTTGGGAGGAGATAAGTGCAGACTAGTAGTATTGGATTTTGTCCTGTTTTATAAGCTTTTTGGTTCTATTGCGTACTTCTAGGAATTTTTGCCTAGTAGAGGTGTTTTTGGTTTTGCGCCAGTTGTCCCAGGCTTTATCCCTGTTTTTCATTTCAGACTTAGTGTTTTTTGTAGCCATGGGGATGGTTGGGCTCTAGTTCGGGAATGTCTTATGGGGGCATGGTAATTACAGATGCTGAGGAATGTTTTATTAAAGTAGTCAACTGTGTCATCTAGTTTGAGGTATTTTAGATGTTGCCAGTTACAGTCTTTTAGGGATGAGCTGAATGAGAGGGGGTTGAAGTTAGTTTTTCTGCGTATTTGACAGTAGATGATGGGTTTTGCTTTATAAAGGTGTTTTCTTAGTAGGAAGGTTGGGGAGTGATCACTGAGGCTGTCAGAGAGGCAGCCTGCTATATATGACCGGGGGCTCTTATTGACTAGTATCCAATCAAGGGTAGTGTGTTTGTTGGAGTTTTTATTTATCCTAGTAGGTGACTGGACTAGTTGGGTGAAGCCATGAAGGTTTACATGATGGGTTGGGTGGTTGCTACAACAGGATTGCCAGTCAGCTTTGAAGTCTCCTTGAATTAAAGTTTCTTGGGGTAGGTGGTGGATAGTCCAGCTGAGGAGGTTTTCAAATGGAGGGATGTTTTGGCCAGGTGGGAACTGGCAACCTATTATGTTTAGGGTTTTATTTCAGTTTATTTTAAGGCTGGTATGTATTATTTCTTTCTTACCTATTTGGGGAGCTGCTAACTTTAAGATCTGTATGTCTAGATGCTGTTTAAATATTATAGCTAAACCACATCCTTTTTTGTTTTGTCGGTCTACTCTTACTATATTGTTACCAGTAGGGAGGATTTGCTCATTAGTAGTGTATAGTTTTAACCATGTTTCTGTAAGGATCACTACATCAGGAGAGTAGAAGTCTATGGTGGCATGGAATTCATGCACCTTGTTGCATATACTTCTAATATTTAGGCTTATCAGAAGGAGGTCGGTTGGCTTTCTACTGGCTGTGATTTGGGAGAAGATATGGTTTGTAGTCTATTTATGAGGGGAGCGGTTGGAGATTGAGGGGCTAGGACTGGGATGCTAGGTTGGATATGGATGAAATTATTAGTTTTATCAATTTCTGGATATGCTTGCTTAGAAGGGAAGTTTTTTGATTGTGTTCTGTGGGTAATAGGTATAGTGGTAGGGTTATGTTAAGCTGGTGGGTTGTCTTTAGTTTAGATATTGTGGTCTGTAGTCTATATAGAGGGTGTATCAGGAAGATTGTTGACCTGATGGGAGAGTAGTAGAGTAGAGATGGGAAATGAGTGGTGGTGTGTGTGGTGGTACAGTGGTAGTGGTTGACTGTGGGAATGGTGGAAGTTTGGTAAGATGTGATATATGCAAGGAGTGTGCATGCAGTGAGTATAGGTATGGTGTGCTTGTACATATTAGCTGAGTAGAAGGAATAGTAGTGAGAAGCTGTAGGAGGTAGTTTCGGTGCAATGATTTTATAGGTTGTTTGAAAGGTGGGAGTGGCTACTGTCTGTAATAAAGGTAGGACCACTGGGGGTTGGTTGTAATTGTGGGTAGGGAGGGGAGCGAAGTGGGCAATAGATGAAAAAAGACTATCAGTAGGTTTAGGAGCCAATTTAAAGGGAAAAGCTAGTAAAATACAACCATAATACAAGGTAGGATAAACCCTTCCGTGGTGTTTTTGTTTTGAGCCCTTATGGAGTACTGGGAGATGGGTAGGAGCACTACAGTGTTTAATAAAAATAATTAAATGTCCTGCATAGGGTTTCAATAGTTGGGAGAGAAGGGAAAAATGCTGGGAGAGAGGGGAATTGTTCAGCTGGTCATTTAAGGTACAGTGCTCAACAGGGTTTCCTAGGTACACTGCCTAAATAACAGGACAGTTTAATAGATTGTAACAGGTTTGGAATTTACGGAAACATCTAACATACTTTGTTTCAGACTGTTTGCAGCAATATTCTGTTGCCATGTTCTGGGGGAGGAGATCTCAGTATATAGCTGTAGGACAGGATACTCTGTATTTCAATTAAGGTGGAAAATACAGATTTACTGAATAGAATTCTAGGAGGAAAAAGGGCAGGGCAGAAAACAAATAAGGTTACGTGGAGCTATAGTTGCGATTGTAGTAACATTCAATGCTATTGAGTTACACATAAGAGATAACTAACCTAAGCAGTAAAAAACACAGTTCAGAACAAATGCACAATGTTGTCCATCTTTGCCTTGCTAAAACTTCTTTTCTAGAGACTCCTTAAATGATAGCAATTCAATTCTTATAGCTGGATATTAAATCACTTTAACACACATATCATTTAGCATAAAAGTAGCTTAGAGCCGTATAGCTTCAGTGGAATAAAGCCGAGAACAGTGCTTAGTGCTGTGTCATGAAAGAGATCCATATATTAAACTATACAGCATTTAGCATTTTAGTGGCTTAGTGAACAATATATCTTGCAGCAGAATAATTTAGAGAACAGTGCTTAGCGCTGTTTTTGCTATTGAACAATGTTGTAAAGCAAAAAACATTCAGCATGAAAGTAACATAGTTAACTTTATGACCCCAGCAGAATAAAAGTGAAAACATTGCCTAGCACTGTGTCTTACGTGCGAAAGAACATGTGTACAGAGAGCATACACTAGTAGTAAGTAAATAAGTTCAGCTTAGAGTACATTTTAGCAGCTAAACCATGGTGTAGAGTACATTTTAACAGTTAAACCACAACGATGATATTGTAACAGTCACTTAAACACCATCTCTACAGAATATAAGCAGGTATTGGCAAACTATACCTGGTTTACTGTTGAGCACGGTAACCTGAAGGCCGTAGAGAGGAGGGATGCTAGAAAGGTAGTGAACTAGATTTAAAAATGGCACCGAAGGCTTTAGGAGGCAGATATAGACTGAGGTAGGATGTGAGGTAATGGGGGGATGGGAGGGCTATATACAGGACACTGAATAATGCATTACATGAAAGAAGACCGTCAGTAGGTTTACGAGCCAGTTTAAAGGGAAAAAGCAAGTAAAATACAACCATAATACAAAGTAGGATAGACCCTTTTGTGGCATTTTCATTTTGTGCCCTTATGGAGTACTGGGAGATGGGTAGGAGCACTACAGGGTTTAATAAAAATAATGAAATGTGCTGAATAGGGTTTCAATAGTTGGGAGAGAAGGAAAAATGCTGGGAGAGAGGGGAATTGTTCACCTGGCCATTTAAGGTACAGTGCTCAACAGGGTTTTCTAGGTACACTGCCTAAATAATAGGACAGTTTAATAGATTGAAACAGGTTTGGAATTTAAAGAAACATCTAACATACTTTGTTTCAGACTGTTTACAGCAGTATTCTGTTGCTGTTTTCTGGGGGAAGAGATCTCAGTCTATAGCTGAAGGACAGTATACTCTGTATTTCAATTAAGGTGGAAAATACAGATTTACTGGATAGAATTCTAGGAGGAAAAAGGGCAGGGCAGAAAACAAATAAGGTTACATGGAGCTATAGTTGTGATTGAAGCAACATTCAATGCTATTGAGCTACACATAAGAGACAACTAGCCTAATCAGTAAAAAAACACAGTGCTTGCTTAAATTTAATTAGGGTTTCTATTTCATGCATCAGGTCCTTTCTGAGAGAACCAGTGAGTACACCACATAGCAATCCATCCATCCATCCTCATCCCCTTTTCCCATTTTGCACATAGGGTCAGGGTGTCATTTCAGCAGTGACAATCATCTTGAGCCAAGGTTTACACCACTGGGTTTTTAGCCCTGCCATGGTAGTTCATTCGTACCACTCACTCACAGACACACTTGCACCCCTGGCTAATTTAGAGTGTCCAATCCACCTACTTCACATCTTTGGGATGTGGGAGGAAACCTCAGCACCTGGAAGAAACGCATGTGACTGCAGGGAGGACACGCAGACGTAACACACATTTATTTTTTCATTTATTTTTATTTATTTAACATTTGTTTACTGGGAATGTCTGACTTGGAATAAAGCCACTTTTCAGCTGAGGTCCAGGGAGAAACCCTTGAGACACATGTCTTTGTAACATGAAAGGAAACTGGAGCACCCGGAGGAAACCCACATGGATGCAGGGAGGAGATATACACTCCACACAGAAGGTACCCCAGTTGAGAATCGAACTGGAGAACCTCTTGCTGTGAGGCAACAATGCAATCTCTGCACCACTGTGCCATCCTGCACATTGCAATGCAAATCAAAAAATCCTTCAGACTAACCAATTAATGACCAAAAATTATTACATCCAGGACAAATAAGTTATCATTCCTCTATGCCTTCCCCAGATTAGACTAATCATAGAATATAATGCCCCTATTTGTATGTATCTATCCAAATACATCACACATCTAGAAGATCAAGATGGTCTTAACTAAAAAGATCAGTAGTCAAAAGACCCTCAGTTACCAAGATAGGTGTGAAGCTCCATGATCCATCATTATACATTTGTCAAGACTTATAGATGTCTTAAAGGTGGTTTACATTTGGTATTGTGTGCTGCCAACTCCACAAAAGAAATGGCTTCACAGACATTTGAAATAAATATCTGAATCTTCATCAACAAATGAATATGGCATGATAGAAGGCAGAGTTGTCACCCACCATTTCCACATCTACTTAATAATCTTCCTTTACATTTAAAACAGAGTGATGCCCTCACTTTCTTTAAGGCAAACATTGGCAGCTGGATGAGTGCCTATAATTGCATCCCTGGTTTCACTTCTTTAGTCCTCCCGAAGGCAGAAAGTGCCATAAAAGGGTGTGCACTGACAAGGTGGTGATGGCCCATTGATTGATTCCACCTTGTAAATTATATGAGCATATGAATGAAAAAGTTGTGAGCTAACAAAACTTATTTATGTTATAGGATTAAATTATTTCTAGAATATAAATAACCATGATCACTGAATCACTGAAGCAACTACACTCATCTATCTTTGAAGATAAATCAATTAAGATTTTTATCAATTCTTGATTGCTTTGTTTCTTTTCTGAGTTCATAAGGAAGGTTATTTACAACTATCAGCAACAATATTTGATATTTGTTTTCACTAGAGGTAGCTTTTAAAATAGGTTCTACTTAGAGATATATTTTCTTTGTTGGAATATCTAAGGTTGTAGGAAGAGGTTTTCACTGGTAGTGTGGAGGAGACCAGCAGACACTTTTTTAAATAAGTTTAAGAGGAAGGTAGATATTAAGCATTTACCCTTGCCCTCATAGGGAGTCAGTTAGCTTTCTCAAGGAGGAAACAGTGATGAGTTCTCTGAACAGAGACATGAATCTGTATGGCTTGTTGCCCGTAGATGGACTTAAGAATATATTTATGGTGGAATTAAGGGAAATTATAGGACAAGAGTATTTCAGTTTGGGGAATATTTTTTGGAGTGGACATAATTGATTCTGGTATGAGAAGGTTATATATTCTGCATCAGTATTTGAGCTGTGGAAAGACTTTATTCACTACATGTTCCATGTGGGGTTGACTAGAATAAGATCTAGGTTAAGGCAGGGATACCGATGTAGATAAACCTGTGAAACACAGTGGTTCTGACGTCAAGTATATTATAGGTTCATAGGTTTGTACTAGGCTATTGACCACTAGGGTCTTTATAAGCCTAGCTGGTCAACCCAATCCAGTTTTTTCCTTGACTACATTGTATGCCTATATAGCTGGGGTATGTTAGTAAGGAGGTGGCTGGGGTTATATGGGGGGTGGTTAGTGTTGGCTTACTTAACCTACTGTCAGCCTTTGCTCATCAGAGACATGGGAGTCAGACCGGGGGTGACTTTATGATTTCCCATCCAATGATCAAGGTTTTACGTGAAAAGGGTCGGGGATGAACTCCACTTCATATAGATGGGGAACCTGTACCATAATGTGGGGATCCTTTGAGACACACATCAGTCTCTCCAGCATGTTTATTTATGTCGTAGGCAAAGTTCATTTCCTAGTGTTCCTGGTGCTGTTTGTTTGCATATGTGCAAGAGGTCTATCAGAGCTGAGTCTGAGAATGCCTTATATGCCAGACAAAGATCACCTCTCAGTAATCTGTAAGAAACTGAGTAAAGAGACAGAGTCTTAAGGTGATCAGGGCAGGATATTCATACCCTGGATTCTCCTGGTAAGAAACCTTTGTGGGAGTTCCAACTGCTGCAGGTACCTGGTTAGGTACATGTCAAATGGGGACATTGTATTTGATGGTAGGTCTGATAAGGGCTGAGTAGAGTGGTGCTATAACTTCTTTAGAAATGGATGCTATACCCTTCCTTATGAGCTGGGCAACACAGAATGCTTTTCTTGCTATCTTGGGTACATGTTGGTCAAAGGACAAATTACTATCTATATATGTTCCCAAATGCATAACTTCTCGTCAACTCTTAGGGGTGTTTTATCAAACAAGTAATTAGCTTGTGTGGATGACTTTCCAAAGGGCAGTATAATACATTTCTTCACACTGAGATTTAATTTTTGGCTCTGGCACCAATCATTTGTTTGTGTCAGATCTTCTTGTTTTGATGTTTGTGTCATGGGGGAATATATGATAGCACCCAATTTAAAATCATCTGCTAACTTGGTGAGCCAGAGGTTTTTGGTATTAGCCTTGTCTTCTGAGAAGTAGATGCCAAATAGGAGTGGGCTCAACACACAGCCCTGGAGTTCTCTGTTGGTGACTGGTCTGGTGGACGTGGTCTCACCAGTCCTGACTTGTTGGGTCCTATCTGTGAGCCAGCCAGCAATCCACTGAGTTATGTAGAGATTTATGCCTAGTTTTGACAGTTTGTCAACAATACTTGAGTGGGGTATTGTACTGAATGCCTTGGCCAGGTCTAGGTAGGCAGTGTGCACCATTTTCCCTTATCAATAGCCTTGGTGACCCTCACAAAGAAGTCTACCAAGCTGAGTTGGCAAGACTGTCCCTTTTCAAAGCCAAACTAGGATGGGTCCAGTTTCTGTAGGTCACCATGTCCTTATTGAACATTTCTGTCATAATTTATTCCTTGGCTTTGCATATTAGACTTGTCAGACTGATGGGTCTGTAGGTCCTGGGATCAGGTGATGGACCACCTTTGTGGAGAGGGTGACTATTGTGGCCCTCCATTCACTTAGTACATAACCTGTTTTAAGACTGTAGTGGAACAGTGCCACTAGTGGTCCTGCTAGGTCATATCTGAAGCATTGATATTGGCTTTAGTGAGTGCTGCCAGGACCTGATTCCTGTTGATATTTGAGGGGATATGCTAAAAGCAATTTCACAGTGGTACTTGGAGAGTGAAGACAGAGCTAAATTTGTCAGCTAGAAGATTGGCTAAGTCACCCTGGTCAGTGATGGTTGTACAATTTACCACCAGTTCTGCACACTGCTGTGTGCTACGTTTAAGGCCCCTGACATAGCTGAAGAAGCCCTTGTGATTGTCCATAGCCTGGAAGGCTATCCTGACCTCATAAATGGCTTTATTGGACCTTATTAGACCACTTAGTTTCTTGTTTAGTTGAATCAAAGGGATCTTGTCTCTGTGAAAGATGCTTTTTTGATTTAGGCCATGACATTTTTTTTCTTTTGTTATATATCCAATTAAGGTTAGGATTCCACCAGTCAGGTTTGTTTTTGGTGTTAGATCTGGGTTTGCTTCTGGTAGGTGCAGCAGCCTAAATCCAGCTATGTACATGTTTGTAAAGGGTTTTTGAGTACAATTCTGAATAAGCAGCTGTATTCTTGGGGTGTGTGGAGCCTTGAATTTTGACAGTCTCTTAACATAATGTAGTTAACTTTAAAATAGTTCCTAACCATTAATGGATTAGTTGGATTTTCCAGGTTGATTTTTATTTGTGGGCGACAGCTTTGCATTCCAATCCCACCAATGAGGATGTGACACAGGAGGGGGCAATGCTCTCTTATGTTGGTGAGTACCAGGTCTTGATCATTTGATTTCCTGGTTGAAGTGTGTACTATCTGTCTCAAGCTGTTTGTGTTGACAAAGTCCAGGAAAAACTGTACATGCCTGAGTTAGAGGCAATGTAGATTTTTCAGTATATACAGGGATATTTAAAGTCTCTCATGAATAGGGGGTTTAGTTAGACATTGAGGACCTTCAGTAGGTTCAAGTACAAGTTGTGAGCTTCGTTGGTAATAGAGGGTGACCTGTAGCCCCTGTCTTTGTTGCTGTTGGTTTAAATGTTTGTAAGTCACTGTAATCTTGCACTGTGACAGCACTTTTTGCAACTATAAACTGAACTGCAGTAACAGCATAGATGTTGACGTTCCCCAGAGTGAGGCGAGCTTGTAAGGTGTGGAGTTTTTTGTTTAGGCTCCTCGCATTGAGAAGTAGCACCTTAAAGTGCTTTGATTCTTTTTTTGTTGTTTTGCATTGTTCGTAGTTTTATCATTTTAACATTGCCTAAAAAGGCTCTAAGGGGGTGGGTAAAGTTTTGGCCAGTAACCGAAAGCCCGGAGGGGCAGGTGCAGACCATTCTTAGCAAAGCAAAGTGGTCTGTTAACTATGTCCTGAAATTATTAATGTAAAAGCACAGCAAAAGTAATTGTCAAGTGTAGACAAACACCAAATAGCTAAGTCCCTGGCTAGATCGCCCTTCTGCAAGGTGACTTAAATAAAGGCGTATCAATAAGCCAACAAACAGACAAACAAGAAGAGCAATTTTTCAGTTAAGCAGTTGCTTAAATACTTTGAAAATACTGTAGAACATTAGTGATCCTTTAAACTGGCGCATGTAGGTGCAACAAAGTACAGTGAAGTTCCAAATCTCAGCCTGGTTGGCTCTGGGTACAGTCAAAATAGCTAGGATTCACAGGCAAGTACCCCAAGCATTGCTGAGCTCTATGGGAATAAGCTAAGCAATTAATGAGTACACTCAGAGCCCTTTTTGTGCGTTTCCCAACTGGATAGACCAGGCTACCACCTAGTACCACTAGGTGATTCAATTCAGTTTTCTTAATGTAAAAATAAACAAAAAGTGTACTAAGTGCAGTGGTATCCCAGGTATGGTCATCACCCATCCATTTTTTTTTCCAGACTATCTGGAAATCAAACTGATTGCCCTGCAGTCTGGAAAGCACTGTACAAACTCACATATTCGGCTTTAAAAATTAGGCAGACTATCAGAGTTTGTTAATTCTAGTGTTTTATATAAGAAAAAGCATTGCTAATGCAATGAGATTGAAAATTAAATAGGAAACAGAGGATGTTCCTCCACTCCTGACATGTATGTGATGTCAAAAAAGGGCAGGGAATGGATAGAGAGATGGAAGGAGATAGACAAGGTTATGGGAGGTCAGAAGGATATGGATTTGGTACAGTTTTTGCCACAACAAAAGGTCGTAACCCTAATCCCAGTAATTTAAACAGCAGATTAGTTACTGCAGATAAGGCAATGTAAGGCAAGGTAAATAAACAACAAGGCAAAATGAGAAACTACAAGTCAGCAGCAATGACAAATAATTTATAATGCACCAGAGAAAATTTAAAATAAAGGAAGTTCTTCATGAGCAATACTGGTTGGATGGGTGGGCACTCAGTATTAGGATCTATGAAAAGCAATGGGAAGGAAGAAGTATTCAAATAGTGTATACATCCAACAATAGCAGTGAATGGGGGAGGACTTTTCTAGTGAGATTACCATAAGGGGTGGAACTAGAGATACTGGCTGTTTAGAAGCACAACAGAACTAGGGAGGGTTGAAAAAAAACACAGTAGGAGATTCACTTATCTGGTGCATAGATATACAGCAGCTAGATCCCTTTGTTTAAAAATGTAACCAAGAGGTGCTCCCAAAGCAGAGAGGTCACGAGTATTGAGTGCTGCATCTTTCTGGAAGTTATGTGTAACATGTATGCACTTTTTTGGTGTTACTAGTAAGATGCTTTAAGGTCATCAATTACAAAGTAAGTTAAAACTGAGTTTTTTGAAGGGCAGTTGGCGATTTATCTGAGTATAGAAGGAGAATGTCATCTGTATGCTATGAGCCAGAAGGCAGTTTGTTAAGGTCCTTGATGATAAAGAAGCTATTTATGAGATTTTAGACCCAATGACAACTTGGAAGATTCTTTGATAAAGGGAACTGGTAGACCAATTTAAAACTCTTGGGACAGGCTCTGTCTTTAAAGAATCCAGAATAAAATGACAAATGACCATTATTGAAGTTAGAGAAAATGTAGTTAGAAGCACAAGTGAACTATGCCTAGGATGAATTTGGATAGCAGCCCCTCCCATGTATATAAACAGCATGCTGAATTGTTTTTTTTTTTGTATGATTATTTTTTTTTGCTCCTGCCTGCTAACCATCAAGCTTCTCTTGGATCAGCTATTGCCGATTTATTCCTCCAGTCTGAGGATTCTGCCCAGAGCTGAGGTGAAAGTTTTCTGTGGGGGGGGGGGGCATCATTCAGGCAATCAGAATGGTATTTTGTACCTCACCTGCATTTTATTGTAGAAGAACCACTTGACTGGTGATGATGTGAAATTGTGTTACTGCAAGGACCAGCTATGCCTCACTATCCATACGTGTGCTGCTGTTCATGTGCTGACAAGAGCTACTGTCACCATTTTAAGTGGTCATGCTCAAATCTTCCCTGTACCAACTCCCTGTCTCACAACAATCCTTTTCTCTCCAAAAGAATGGTCTGCTGTCAGACCACTGTTAAAAGTCAAATTTAAACCACCTTCCTTCCCCATAGTAGGCACTTACTTCCTCTCTGCCTGCATTTTCAAGTGCAAGAGCCATTTTTCAAACTTGGGTTATCTGGGGAAATAAAGTTTTAATTAAGTTGTGGCATTTGTTTTGTACTGCATATTTCAAAAGCAATGCACATACCATACCAAATGCTTAAAGTGGTGGTGTTAAATAACTACAGTACATTGACATACTTTTCATCTTACTTGCACCTGTCTTCTGAAGTTGTTGTGTTAATGAGTTGTGTCAATGAATAACGTGGCAGCAGTCTGTTAATACAGCTCTATTCACATACTTCCGTGTTGCTATTCAAATGAGTTTTTCGACCAAAGCATGTGCACATATGAGCAGAAAGAGGAATTGAACAAAGAGCAATGAAGAAGATGAAAATGAGGTCATTACAGTACAGCTAAGAGCCCTGTACTTCATTGTAACTCTAACAATAAGCATTTCCTAGTACTGTCCCACACAAGATGAAGCAGATGGACGAGTTGTACAGTCTCTTTAATTTGACCCAAACTGTGTTTTGTAAATGCAGCAGTTCAGATGAACTGACTACATCCGGACATTGTTGCAAGGAAGCTGAATGCTACAGAATAGTACACTGAGTAAAATAAAGAACCATATGGATATTTTCTAGAACTTAATCTTACTTACAACTTGGAAAAACAGTTACTTGAAACTAAATAAATTTCATTTTGTCTTTTGAACAGCAGGAAGCAATTAAAGAGTTGCAAATGAACTTAGACTGCACTAGTACCTGGAACAATAAATGTACTCTTTGAATGCATGGTGCTATTACTATTTAAAAAGTCCCATATGCTATAAAAGTAGTTGAGCAAGAAGCACTGGTTAAGCAAAGCACTGCTATTTATATCCTTTCTGCATCACTAGCGTGCATTTCAAGTTTACTAGTAAGGAAATTGATGACACAGTCAGCAGAATTAGCTGGTCAGCAAAGACAAGTAGTCGTATTTGTGAAGGCCTTCAGAAATATATTAAATATTTATGTTAACTTACATGTTTAATGGCCTTCCAAAAGACTGTGGTATATAGTACAGCAGTCACTGGTGAAATTGTGTGGTATGGAATAGCAAATTTGTGATCACAGAAATACATATTTGCTCCTCCTGCAAAAAGGGTAAGATCTATACATAGTTATGTGACAGCTGAAGTATTTTATACTATTTAGAAAAGTAGCTAGAAGGAAACAAATATTTTATGTACTCTTTTCACTGCTGCTATACACTTTCCATTAGTTCACCATATCCAAATGACTAAATTATGGTTAATGCATTTGCCATTTCCCACAGTCGTCCACATCCATAGTTAGTTTATTTTTTCTAGACTGACTTATTATACTGTAGTTTTGCACATTTTACTTATAATTTCTGTTCATCTAATGAACAGACACCGTTAACTTACTCATTTGTCTGTTCCCATTGTTCTGTACTAAACACCTCTGATTTGAAGCAGGATTCAGAAACATCTACAGCTACCCACACGGTGTATTTGTGGTTATGTGAACGATGACGGGGGTAGCAGTGATTATTAGTCACAGTATTCACTGTTCATAACCATCATGCTATTAAGAGCAAGCTGCTTGTGCCTAGAGCTGCCCAGTGGCCAACTGTCAAATGAATACATTCATTTGTGCATGCCAAGGTGGACATCTCATGCTAGGTTATCCACAAACTTGACAGTTTAGAGTGATTGCTACAGAGAGCTGAGTTTCATATAGTCAAAGTAGCTCATCTAGGGATCTACATATTTTCAGAATAAAATATGCTTTCTGCATGTTTTAGATTAACTTGTACAAATGACATGCCATATTCAGAGTCCCACAAGTCAGTCACATCCCTAACGCAATGTCAAGTTGTTGGAAATTAATGAAATACTCAGCGAGGAAGGGCTATGTAAAACCATTATGCCATCATGATTGCTTATGACATCAGTGGAATTGCCATGGCCTCACTGTATGTTTGTCTCCTGGACCAAAATCCTTTGTCCTGTCCACAGTAGCCATTCCATACCAAATAAGCACTGCTCCTTTCCTTCATGCATTGCTTGGACCTACTGGAGACACTTACCATCCAACCTAACAGCCTACTCATGGGAGACTTTAATTACCCCTCTATAGACTGGGTAGCCTACACAACATCAAATCTACAGGTACATAGATTTCTGGACTTCATAAATACAAACATCCTTGACCAAAGAGTGAATGTGCCCGCTAGAAGCTTCAACATATTGGACCTCATGCTTACAGATATGAGAGAATGCTGCACTTCCCAAATGTCTCATCCTCCCTGGTAAGGTCCGGCCATAAATCTGTTAAAATCAACTCCATAATCCCATTAAAACTAGTAACAAGAACTATTCCAAAGGAAATTACTTTTTATTAAGTAACAGTTTGCCAAAATTCAATGCACCTCCAATTCTAGAGAACACAGTAGCTTAATGTTGAATTGCTCTCAGAAACTCTGTGCAACCATGCACAGAGCCTGCTGCACCTACCAGAAGTAAGCCCATGACGAACCCCATAAATGAACCACCCTGGTGGCATCCCAAATTAAACAGGATATACAACAAAAGGGAAAAAATATGGCAAAAAATCAGAAAAGGTAATTCCCACAAAGATAGAAACTCTTTCACCAAAGTAAATAGGCAACTAAGAGGGATAATTAGGTCAAGCCAAGCCAACCTGTGGTTAAGATAGCCTCCCAGATAAAAGATATCCATAAGGCCTTTAACAGCTACGTCAGATACCTCAAGGGCAGCAATCAGTAATATGTTGAACTGATGATTTATGGTACCATATTCACCGATCCTGGCAATATAGCAAATCTGTTAGCAGACAAATTCAGTTAAAACTTTACCACCCCCCATCACCAACCATCTTCTCAAGAATATACTCAAACGGATCTAGGACTATTGAACAAAAGTTCAATAGTCCGAATCCACAATAACCGAATATATTTTAACAAAAGCGCTTTCACTGAAAAAGCACTTTCATTAAAGTGCGTTTGAAAAAAAAAAATAAAAAACAATAAATCTTCTTTTATGCAGGGGGTAAGCCCTACTGCCCCCCACATCCCCCCTACTTTTATATTCTCACTCCGAGGTTGCACTACAGTGGGGAAATGGGAATTCTCCCTTAACCACACTGTAATGCGACTGGCACAACCAGCATACTTAACCGAAAGTGCTGCTTTGGTGAACAGCACTGTCGGTTATGTATGTTTGGTGATTTCTGCTTTGGCAGAAAGAGCCATTGGGGATCTGTACAGATCCCACTCAAACATAACCCCTCCAACTATAACTAGAGATCATATACTTACTGCATTCACCAAAGCCAACAACATGACCTGAATATAATGTGATAGCATCCCAACATGCCTCCTGAATAGTCAAAAATATGACTTGTCACTGGACATCTGGAGTCATTATTTAACTACAGTCTTAAAACAGGTTTTGTGGCACATGAATGGAGGTCTACAATTGTTATCTCCCTTCATAAGGAAGGGCCTTCAACAGATTCTGGAAACTGTAGACCCTTTAGTCTGACTAATCTTATTTGCAAAGCCATGGAAAGAATTATCATGGAAATTATTAACAACTACATAGAAGACTTCCAGACACTGGATCCATCCCAGTTTGGCATTGTCAAAGGAAGGTTATGCTTACTGATTCTGGTGGACTTCTTTGAAAATGCCACTATGGCAATGGATGAGGGGAAAGTGATGCATATTGCCTCCCAAGATCTGGCTAAAGCATTTAAAACAATACCGCACTCGGACGTTGTCAACAAACTTATAGAACTAGGTATAAATCTCTTATAACTTGTTGGATAGCTAGATGGCTCACTGTTAGGACCCAGGAAGTTAGAATCAGTGAGGCCACCTCCACAGAGTGGATGGTCACCAGTGGAGTCCCCCAGGGCTCTGTGCTGGGCCCACTCATCTTTGATATCTACTTCACGGATGTCAAAGCCTATGCCCAAGGCCTTTGCTAACCACATTCATAGATGATTGCAAACAGGGAGCAGTGAAGCCAAGATGAGAACACTGTTTAGGAAGGTCTAATACAGTTAAACACTTGGTGCTGAAAACATGGCTTAAAACTCAAATACGAAAAAATGCATTATACTACCTTTCCAGAAGTCTACCACCCTGGATAGGTGTATCATAGGTTCATAGGTTCATAGGTGTGTACTAGGCTAACAGCTTTGAAGCCTATATAAGCCTAGACAAAGAAGATTCCATGGCATCATGTCACCCAAAGTTAGTTCCCAGTGCCCCCATCAAGCAAGGCCACTGAAGTGATCCCTGAGGTGAACTTCCTATTGCCCACCCACTCGTCAAGATTTTTCTTAAAGAGGGCCAGTGAAGTGCTCTGCTTGATGTGAATGGGAATTTGTTCCAGAGTATGAGAAGTCTCTGGGTTAGGAACCTGCCCCTCCAGCATGTTCTATTTATTGTAATGAAGTTAAAGTGCCTGGGTCGCGTGGCATGGAGGGCTTGGGATTTCTTTAGGTGTAGCATATCTAGCAGCTCTGGGTCAGACATGGCTTTGTAGGTCAAGCACAGATCACCTCTAAGTAGGCGATAAGACACAGAGTATAGCTGGAGTTTCTTGAGTCTGTCCATATAGGGCATGTGTCTAAGGCCTAAGATTCTCCTAGTGAGGTATTTCTGTGGCCTTTACAGTTGTTGTAGGTGTCTGGTGAGGTACATACCAGATGGGGTATTGTATTCTATAATAGGTCTAATGAGAGATAAGTAGAGAGGGATTATGACCTCTTTCTTCCTGGATGAGAAACATTTTGTAATGAGATGTGCCACATAGAAGGACTTTGCAATGTGGTTATCAAAGGAGAGGATGCTGTCATCCTGTGTCCCCAGGTCTCTTATCACACCTTCAGTGTTTAGTGGACTACCGCTTATGTGGTAGTTCATGGGCACTGAATTTTCCTCAAAGGGAATGATAATGCACTTTTTGGCATTGAGCTTAAGGCCATGGTTCTAGCAAAAGTCATTGGTGTCAGTGAAGCCTTTTTGTAATCAGTTGGAGCATCAATAATGGCAAGTTTGCAATCATCAGTGAACTTGGTCAGCCAGAGTTGGCTTGAACTTCAGAGAAGTAGATGCCAAACAGGAGATGACCTAGGACTGATCCCTGTGGGACACCACTTGTAACTGGTCGGTAGTCAGATTTGGAGTCTGCCACTTTCACAGTGCGGATTCTATCAGTGAGCCAGATGGCAACCCATCTTATTACATAGGTGTTTATGCCAAGTTTAGTGAGTCTATCTATGATTCCTGAGTGAGGGATGGTGTCGAAGACCTTGGCAAGATCTAAGTAGGCTGTGCAAACTACCTTGCCCTCATCCACAGCTCTGGTGACAGACTTGAAGAAGTCTATCAAGTTGAGCAGGCATGATCTACCTTTCACAAACCCATATTGCGTGGGGTCCAGAGTTTGGAGATTCCCTATGTCCTTATTTATAAGGTCCATGATGATGCACTCCATAGCCTTACATATCCGACTTGTCAGGTTAATGGGGTGGTAGTTCCCAGGGTCTGTTGTCGCTCCCCCTTTGTGGAGTGGGATGACCGTAGTAGTGTGCCATTTGGTAGGAACAAAGCCTGAAATGAGGCTGTGATTGAACAGGGTACTCAGGTGTGGTGCCAGTTCACTTTGTAATTCATGTAGAATGCAGCCAGTGATATTATCAGGTCCCATGGAAGGTGTTCTTGGCTTTGGACAGTGCGGTTTTTACCTGTGTAGCCATGATAATAGGGACTTGGCATTCCTCAGGTATTGTGATAGGCCCTTTAGGGGGTGAAAAGGGGGTAAAGTTCACACTGTACCTGTCAGCCAATATGTTCATAGGTTCATAGGTTGATACTAGGCTATCTGCCCTAGGGCATTTATAAGCCTAGCAGAGTGTGTTTGGCTTTCGCCTCCCATTTAGATTAGTTAAGGTCACATAAGATAGCCCTTTCAAAGTTAGTTTACTGTGCCTCTGTCTAGCAAGGACATAGAGAGATCCCAGGGGTAAACTTACGATCCCCCATCCACCCATCAAAATTTCTCTTGAACAGGGTCAGTGAGGGGCTCTGCCTAACATGGATTGGGATCCTGTTCCAGAGTGAGGGGAGCCTTTGGGATATGAACCTGTCCCTCCAGCATATCCTATTTATTGCCGTGCTGAGGTTTAAGTCCCTGAAGCGTGTAGCTCTAAGGGATTTGGATTTCCTGAGGTGGAGCATGTCCATTAATTCTGGGTTGGACATGGCTTTATACGTCAGGCATAGGTCACCTCTGAGTAGGCAGTAAGCAACTGAGTAGAGCTGGAGTTTCTTTAGCCAAACTGCATAGGGTATCTGTTTGAGGCTCTTGATCCCACTTGGTGAGGTACTTTTGGGGTCTCTCCAGTTACTGCAGGTGTCGGGTAAGGTACATCCCAAAGGGGGCATTTTATTCAATTATGGGCCTGATGAGTGATGAGTAGAGGGGCACAATGACCTCTCTTGATCTAGATGTGAACCCTTTCATGATAAGGTGTGCTATATAGAAGGTCTTTCTAACCACTTTAGCAACGTGATTGTCAAAGTAGAGATTACTATCTACTTGGGTCCCCAAATCCCTAATTACTTCTTCTGTACTTAATGGATTGCCACCTATGTGGTAATTTGTGGGCACTTTGTTCTTCCCAAAGGGGATGACTATGCACTTTTTGGCATTTAGCTTGAGGCCATGGCTCTGGCACCAGGTATCCATCTCTGTGAGACCTTTTTGGAGGATGCTTGTGTCAGCCAGAGAGTCGATTATGGCTCCCAGTTTGCAGTCATATCCGAACTTGGTCAGCCATAGTCCTCCCGTGTTAGCCTGTACCTTAGAGAAGTATATACAAGAGAGGTCCCAGGACTGAGCCTTGTGGGACACCACTTGTAACTGGTTTTGAGTCTGACATGGCACCTGCAATTCTGGGTTCAATCCCTGAGCCAGTTTGCAACCCATCTTGTGACATAGGGGTTGATATTTAAGCTGGTGAGCTTATTTATGATGCCCGAGTGGGGTATTGTGTCGAAAGCTTTTGCGAGGTCCAGGTAGGCTGTGTGGACTACCTTCCCTTTATCTATGGCCTTAGTCACTGTTTCAAAGAAGTCAACTAGGTTTAAGAGGCAGGATCTGCCCTTAACAAAGCCAAATTGGGTAGTATCCAGTGTCTGGAGGTTCCCAATGTCTTTGTTTATGAGTTCCATGATGATACGCTCCATAGCTTTGCAGACCAGACTAGTCAGGCTTATGGGGCGATAGTTACCGGGGTCCTTTGTGGTACCACCTTTGTGGAGCGGGACCACTGTTGTTGTACGCCATTCTTTGGGTACATATCCTGTAGTAAGGCTGAGATTGAACAGTGACTTATGTAAGAGTTCAGTTCTTCTTGGAGCTCATGTAAGACACAGCCCGGGACACCGTCCGGTCCCATTGATGCTGTGTTTTTTGCTTTTGAGAGGGCAGCTTTTACCTGTGCATCTGTGATGTTGGGATGGACATTTGCATCTGTTGGGATGGACATTTGCTCTTTTGGGGGGGAAGGGGGGAGAAGTTTGTACTGAACCTGTCTGCCAGGATGTTGGCAATGTCTGTGGGTTCAGTGTATTTTTTGTCATTTTGCACTAACTCAGAGCATATCTGGGTGTTGCCACCTAGATTCCTGACATAACTAAAGAAAGCCTTGTAATTATCTTTAGCGTCTTGTGCAATTTTTCTTTTGAAGCTGGCCTTGGATGATTTTATGAGGGATCGTAGTTGCTTGCTAGTACTGATCAGAGATGCCTTCCCTTTTTGGGATTTTGCTCTCTCATGTAGTAGCTTCCTCCTTCTGTTGTATAGCTTATTTATGGCCAGCATCCACCAGACAGGTCTCCTGCCTTTGGAGGAGTGAGTCTTGGTTTTATTTGGGATAGCATGATCCATGCATTCCTGTAGGTGTCCATAGAATGCGTTTGTAAAGGATTCTGCGGTTTGGACAGTATTTTCCACTGGCCCAGGTGCTTTAAAAGATTCCACCTCGGTTTTGAGAAGTGTGAAGTTTGCTTTTGAGAAATTTTTAACCGTGGTTTCCTTGGCTGGGGGTGGGCATGGGATATGGATATCCAGTGAGATTAATTTATGGTCTGATCTTACCAATGAGGGGTTTACCTCTGGTGTGGAACATAGAGTCCCCATGTTCTTGATGACCAGGTCCAATATGTTGTCCCCTGTTGTGGGAGTGGTGACCAGTTGTTCCATAGCATTTGAGTTTATAAATTCTAGGAACCATTGGGCTAGGGTGTTGGGGCTTGAGTAGTTTTCCCGGTCAATGTTTGGGTAGTTGAAGTCACCCAATATTATGGTGTTTGGAGAGACCTTCATATTCTCCAGTGTTCTCAGGAATGCCGAGTGGGGTTCCTGAGTTTGGGAGGGTGGTCTATAGGAGGCTACAAACTGAAAGGCAGTTTTGCCCACTGTTAGTTGCACATGGATGGTCTATGATGCTTCGTGCAGTGCCACTAACCTGGAGGTGTGGGTATCTTTGATGAATATGGATACACCCCCTCTTTTTGTGTTTCAATCCGAGTTTTGCGGCCGAAAAGCATGGTATGAGGTATAACCTGGTAATGCTGGGGTGCTCTTGGGAGCCTTGAACCAGGTTTCTGTTACTGCACAGATGTCGACATTCTCCATAGTGAGAAGAGCCTCAAGTGCGTGCATCTTGAGGTTTAGACTTCTGGCATTAAGCAGCATTACCCTTAGTTTTTTTTTCTTGTATTGCCTATGGAGGTGGGTTTGTCTTTTGAGCCTTACCTAAAAAAGGCACTATGGGGGAGGCAAGAGCCTTTGCCAGTATTCAAAAGCCCAGAGGTGACAGGTGCAAGACGTCCCTAGCAAAGCAACGTGGATTGTCGAGCATGTCGTCCCAGGCTGACAGACACTGGATCCCCATTGAATGACACCAATACTTTAGCCAGTTGTTAAAATTGATCATTTTGTCTTTATACTGTAGCATCATTTTTGGTGAGGGCAAGATGCTACTCAAGGTCAGGGTCATACCGGCCTGGGCTACATGATCAGAGAGCTCCTCTATGTCTCTTTTCATATAGTCCAGAGAGGTACATCTCAGATCATTCACACCAGCATGGACAATGATGGAGTCATATTTGTACTTGCTTTGGAGTGACCTGAGTACTTGTGTTGTGTGGTGGATCCTGGCACCTGACAGACAGCTTACAGTGACCTTCTTCTTGTTCAGTCTGGTGAGTGGGACGTCAGTGTGTCTGACAATAGAGTCACCTATTACAAGTGTATTAGGTGTGTTGTTTAGCCTTAAGGGCTGTGACTGTGTGGCACACTGACTTTGTGAAATATGTGATACGTGGGTATTGTTGTGGGGTAGCAGTTGCTTGAATGTCTACTTTGGAGGTCTCTGCTACTTTGGCAGATTTTTATTTAGAGCCTCCAAATATGTTTTTGTGTGTTTATGTGTTTGGTTTGCTGATACGATAGGTCTATGTGAGACTGGATTTGTGGTGTGTGTGGTTTCCTTCTCCTCCTGACTGACTGTGCCAGTCCTGGGTTGAGAGAGCTCAGCTTCCAGTTTAGCTGTATAATTGCATCTCTCACATATATTTGAGCTTGTTGGGAGGAGGAGAGGGTGGTCTGTGTACATAAGGCAATTGTAACATTGCCTCAAGATTCCCAGATTCACTAGCTGGACTGGAGAGTGAACCTGAAAATGACCTTTGGACATGCCAGAAAAGTATAAGGAACAGATTTTTGACTGATCAGAATGGACCAATAGGGAGCCTAGTACTTATAAAGAGTATGAGAGGGTGTAGTGCTTTAGTTTGTTAGTGTTTACTTATAAGATTACTTATAAGAGCAAGTGCAGTGCTTTAGAATGAAAATAGAGTTCTTACTTTGAGAGTTAGAACAGTTCTAAGGGAAAAAGTGAAGAGTAGACTTTGTGGAGCCGGGAATACTTTAAACCTATTTAAGCAGCGCTGCCTGATGCTGCGAGGTGTGCAAAATCATGCAAAACCGCGCAAATGCGGGTTTTAAAGCAGGGAAACTGAAAGAGATAGGAATTGTCCCAAAACGGCCAATAAGCTACTAGTTTCTGGGCTGAGACCGCTCCTCCAGGGACAGATAGGCTACTCAAAGCTCCCCACTCTCACTGGTGAACAGAGATGTTTCCTCCTATCCAAGTAAGGATATGGGCAACACAGAAACCTATACCACAGTCCGGAATTCAGCAAAGCCTGAAATCTGGATTAATCTAGTTCAGTAAGGCAGGAAAAAGAATAATTGTTTGGGTTTTTTGTTTTTGTTTTCTTTTTTGCAGAGAATAACAGAAAATCACACAGAAAACACTGTAAATGCTATAAACAGGCTAGCTCACTTGAGTGTGTAGCCTACAACAATTAAACAATACAAAAATGACTTTTTAGAAAGTGCAACTATAAAAGCAGGTAAGGCAATACAATTTTAACTTTTTCAAACACAGATCAGTTAGCAGTATCAGTTGATTCTGTATATGTATTGCCATCGTGCTTTAACACAGAGCAGATCTGAGACTTACCATGTAGATTCTTGACATAATTATAGAATGCCTTGTGGTTGTCTTTAGAAACTGGAGCAATTTTGTTTTCATAGCTAGCTTTAGAGGATTTGATGATGGATCTCAATTTTTTGCTGAGGCTAACAAAGGAGTTTTTCCAGTCCTGGTACTTCTCCCTTTTCTGCAATACTTTTTTCCTTCTGTTATAGAGTTTGTTTATGGTGGGAGACCACCATATTGGTTTCCTTTTTTGAAGGAGAGTGTCTTGGTTCTGTTTGGTATGGCCCATTCCATTCACTTGTGTATGTGCTCAAACAGTGCATTGGTATATGATTCAGCAGTCTTGCACCTATTTTCCATTTGCATGGGTGTCATGAAGTTAGCCACCTCTGTTTTTAGAAGCCCAAAACTGGTTTTTGAGAAGTTTTTTACGGTGGTTTTCTTTAGGGGAGGTGAGGGTGGGATTTGGATATCCATGGTAATTAGCTTGTGGTCAGATCTGATCAGGGAGGAGTTGATTACTGGTGTAGAGCAACAGTCACCCATGTTAGTAATGACCAGATCAAGGATGTTTCTACCCCTTGTGGGGGTATGAATGAGTGGGTCCAGGGCATTGGAATTAATGAATTACAGAAAACGTTGAGCAAGTGTGTTGGTACATGAGTAATTTTCCCAGTTAATGGAGATGTAGTTAAAGTCTCCCAGTATAAGGGTATTGGGTTGTACTCTAATATTTTCCAGTGTGTTTAGAAATGTGAAGTGGGAGTCTTGGGACATGGTGGGGGATCAATAGTAGGCTGCAACCTGGATTGCAGTTTCACACAGTGTTAGTTGTAACTGAAGTATCTCTGATGCGTTATGTTGGGCTACTAGTCTGGAGGTGTGCATATCCTTTATGAATATGGAGACAGCACCGCCTTTAGTGCTTCGGTCCAGGTTTAGGGGCCGAAAGATGTGATTTGGATTATAGCCTAGTAGTTCTGGGGTGCTCTTCGGTGCCTTGAACCAGGTCTTGGTCATTACACAGATGTCGATGTTCTCCATTTTAAGAAGTGCTTCGAGCGAGTGCATTTTGAGAGTTAGACTTCTAGCATTGAGTAGCATAACCCTCAGATTTTATTTGCTTGTAGCTGTTATGGTGGTAATTTTGTCTTTAGAACATTGCCTAAAAAAGGCACTATAGGGGTGGCAAGAGCCTTGGCCAGTATCCCGAATCCCTGAAGTGACAGGTGCAGGCCATCTCTGGCAAACCATCAAGGTCTATTGATCATGTCATCCCAGGCAGACAGACACTGGATCCGCTTAGAATGACACCAGAAACTTAGCCAACTGTTGAAGTCAATCATTTTCTGTTTGTACTGTGGTATCATTCTGGGTGATGGTAGGATGCTACTCAGAGCTAGGGTCATACCTGCCTGGGCTACAAGATCAGAGAGCTCCTCTATGTCTCTTTTCATGTAATCCAGGGAGGTACATCTCAGGTTATTCACACCGACATGGACAATGACAGAATCATATTTGTACCTGTTGTGGAGTCATCTAAGTAAGTGTGTGCATTATGTGGTGGATCCTGGCACCCGGCAGGCAGCTGACAGTAACTTTCTCCTTATTCAACCTAGTGAGTGGGACATCAGTGTGCCTTACTATTGAGTCACCTATGACTAGTGTATTGGGTAAGTTGTCTTGCCTTATGGGCTTTGGTTGAGTGGCCCACTGTTTATGTGAGCTATATGTCTCATGGTCTGTGCTGGGATGTGGTGGTTGTTTGCGTTTCTGCCTCAGAAGTCTCTGTTGTTTGGGCAAATTTTTATTGAGAGTCTCCGCAAAAGTAGTTGTGTGTTTTGTGTTACTATGTGAGGGTTGTGGTGGTGTATGTTCTGGAGGGCTATGTGTTGAATGTGGTATGGTGCAGGTGTTATCCTTCTCCTCTTGACTGGCTAATCCAGTCTTGGTTGGAGAGTGCTTGTCTTCCAGTTTGGCTATATATGTGTACCTCTCACAAGTCATAGTATTCGAAAGTAAGAGGAGAGGGTTGTCTGTGTACATGAAGCAGTTGCTACACTGCCTCTGGATTCCCAAGTTCACCAGGTTGACAGGAGAAAGCACAGGGAACTGACCTTTAGACATGCCTGGATATGAGCTCACTATATTAAGTACTGAAGCCTTTTACAGGAAAAATGTCAGTCAAAGTGCCTGAGTCTGTACAGAGCACTGCCAAACACTCGATGGGAAACCAATATGTAGACTCTGAAAATTTAAGGATGAAGTATTTAGGCAGATATTCTGAAGTTGGGAAGAAATCAAGCAGTACTTACTGAAAATAAAGAATTAGCTTACCAAGAATGATGAAAAGAGGGGAGTTGCATCAATGGCTACTGTCTGGTTGCTACTCATGCTCGTCTTGGCACAGCATCTCTCTGTTGGGATACAGTACTCCTTTGCTTCTTCTCTCACCAGAAGCAAAATGTTAGCACCAATCCCAAGAAGAGAAGCAAGCCACAGCCTGTTTGGTGATCCACGGTCTTGTCCCAGATAATGCAAGGGTCTGTAGGCTTGTAGCCCTTTTCTGATAAATACATCAAATAGCAACCAGACCAATCAGGTACGTTAAGCACAGACACTCACTCTCCAACCAGAAAGAGTCAGGAATCAATGCACTCTGTTCCTACTCTTACCAGGATCAGAATATAAGCACAGATTCCAAGCTGTCACCTATAAAGCAGTTATTGAGCTTTCTGGTGATCATCAGTCTCCAGGAAATAATATAACTGTACTCCTTCTCTCACCAGGAGAAAACAGAAGCACTAATCCCAAGATGACTACTGAGAGGCAGAATGTGAGCTCTCCTGTAACTGGTAGTTTTGTAATAGATGCTTAAAGGTAAGATGAAAAAAAAAGGTTTATCCTAAACGATCAATAAAATGTCCTTAGCGCTGATTGAATAGCTAGGGATCTGGGAACTCATGTAGATAGTAATATATCATTTGACCAAAAGTTGTCCAAGGCAGTAAGAAAATACTTCTAGGTTGCTCAACCTATAACCAAGAGCATGACATCTAGGTCCACAGATGTCATCATGCCACTCCACTCTGTCCTCATCAGACCCATCACTGAGTATAATGCTCCCTTATTACATCTAGGTCTACAGACATCATCATGCCACTCCACTAAGTCCTCATCAGACCCATCACTGACTATAATGCTCCCTTTAGTATCTACCTGACCAGACCCATGCAGTAACTGGAGCATCCACAAAGGTTCCTTACAAAAAGAATACAGGGAGTAAACACAATGTCCTATGCTGATTGCCTCAAAGCCCATTCTGTTTATTTGGTATCATACAGACTTCTGAGAGGTGATCTTTGCCTGCATAGTAGGCATCCCTGGACCTTGTTTTAATGAACCTTTTACACATTTACAAGACAAACAGCATTAGAACTTCTAGATTAAAGGACCTAAATTTTGATTGCAACATAAACAGGACATGTTGGAAAGACAAATGTGTTTCTCAGAGAATTCCCAGTACTTTCCTATCATTATTTAAGTGCAAATTGGACCAGTGAAAGGACAATTGGAAATTCACCTTGGTCTGGTTCCTATGTCTCTGATGGACAGAGGCAGTCAGTAAATCACCACCTATATAAATCAAATTTGAGGGTCACATTTGGGTAGCATAGTTAGGTGTATAAGGAATCTAGTGGTCTTTAGCTTAGTGTACACCTATGAACCTATGAATCCAACTCCATTTTTCCCTTAGGGGCTTCACATGATAAGTTTTATAGTACTGTGCTTAATTATGCACTAACCATTGCAGGTCAGTGGATTATTTGTGAAATGAGCACAATTTGATGATGGCCTCATTTACAAAACTCTGTCCTTCAGGGTAATATGATTGCTATTTTTTCTTGCTATATGACTAAATTATATATTGCTGCATAAAGGCACATATTGTTTTCTGAACTGAAGGATTGTCATATGAGTATAATGCACAGTTCAAACAGTCCTGAACAACGTGGCAAGATCATTTTAATATTCATGAATCTCAGGGTCTCCTTCTATTTTTTTGTACACGTACTCCTTAAGTATTATCTTACACACACACACACACACACACACACACACACACACACACACACACACACACACACACACACACACACACACACACACAGATTAACTCAATCTAGTTAAGATAAACACAACAAAATTATGTAAAAATTAAAAAAATAAAAATAAAAAATGGAAAAATAAGATGAACTACTAATCACATTTCAGATTGTGAACTGAAAATACTTTGCTTTAAAACCTTTATATCCATGACATCACACAGATATTAACAAAGACTAACAAGACTCAATTAACTTATACTACAATACTTAAACAAATATTAGAGAGATAGATAGACAGAGAGAAACTGATAAATAGACATTCTGCACACATAAAATAGATACACATCCTTAAAAATTACTCTGTTTACATAGTTTAATCCCCCCAAAAATTAAAATAATTAAACTCATAGAAAAAAATAAAAAAAGAAAAACAATTGCAACTAGGCCATCGGAAAAATGCTAATAATTTCAAAATTTGATCAGAATAAATAAAATAATAAAATACATCCTAGATCACTAGGAAGTTCATGAAGATGTGGAAGATGAGTGGGTGAATAGAGAGCCTTGAGGGATTATTTCAAGCAATGAGGCAACCAGAGAGATATGGAGCATCATATTTCAGTCCTTCACAGATGGTTGGACAGAGAGTTCCTAAGTTAGGATGAGGCATCAAAATGAATGCGTAGATGTTGCTTATGGTTCACTAGGCGCAGGTGAGTGGTCAGACTGATTAATGACTTTCATGAGGTCTATGAGAATTGTCCCATTAAAACTGCTTTTATCCATATTAGTTAGTATTTCTTTTATTAATGACAACATTGTCTGTACTATTACAAGACCAGAAGCCATGTTGCTTCTCTGAAAAAAAGTTTATTCTGGATGATGTAGGAAAAGAGCTGGATGTAAAGTATCTTCTGCAATTGTTTCCCATTTAGTGTGAAGTACTGCGTTAAGGTGAAAGTCAGTGGTATTGGCTGGTTTGATAGGTGCAGGTATGATATATGCTGTTTGCAAATGCCTAGCATAAAGTTTTGGGTAATACAGAAGTTATACATTTGTAGAAGAGCAGTTTTAATATGATATTGAACATGTTTGAAACAGAAGACTGAGATATAAGGGAGGAAGAATGAGAGTTAGGTGAAGACTGGATGGATGTTATTCATATCATTAACAGAATACTACATTTGTTAAGGAAATCTGTTGCAGCAAATGTCCTGAGAGGTCTATAGCTGGATTTGAAAGTGTATTGTTTGAATGTCGATTGCAGACTTAAAGGTTGTTGATTTCCTTCCAGAAATGTTAGAGTTGTTTATTAGTGACAGTTGCTGGTGTTCTTTACACCATGAATATGGCAGCAGTGTCATGTTTATTAGCTAGGGTTTAGAATCTAGTTGGCTTTAGATCCTTTTGTAACTCAGAGGTATTTGGAGAACTTGTACAGTCCTGATATTTTGGAAAATAACTTCTCTTGGACCAGTATATATATATATATATATATATATATATATATATATATATATATATATATATATTTCCCCTTCACAATCTCAAATTACTGAATGCTCGAAATTCAGTAACTCGAGACTGTAAAGTCGAAAACCCATAAGTGCAAATCTGCATAAGCGCAAATTCTTTACGGAAGTGAAGGTAAGTGAGTGTATCTGTGTGTTTTGTCAGTTGCGTGTGTGGGTTAGTGTAGGGAGGTGGGAGTATGAGTGTGAGTGTTGGATGTGTTTGTATTTGTGTGTGTGTGTGTGTGTGTGTGTGTGTGTGTGTGTGTGTGTGCGAGGCAGTGTAAAATGTCTGTGTGGTGTTTTTTATTTTGTGTGCTAGTGCGATCTCGGAGTTAGAATATATAAGTGGGGGGTGCAGCGGGCTTTCCCCCTGCATGCATGTAGTGTAGGGCTTGTAGTTTATTTGATGTGGGTTGTATGGTGTGCGTGTTGTGTGGTGTATGTGTTCTGTATGTTTGGGTTTTTTTGTTTTTGTGCTTGTGTATTTCGGGATTTTTGTTGGTTCGACTTTACAGTCTTGAGTTACTGAATTTCGAGCAGTCAGTAATTCGAGATTGTGAAGGGGAACCTTATATATATATATATATATATATATATATATCTATATGGGTCTAGGACTATTCACTGAAAACACAATTCACTGAAACACATTCCACTGAAAGTTATAGATGGCCTTTTCCCCACTGTAGTGCGACCCTGGAGTTAGCATATATAGTAAGGGGGATAGTTTGGGTATATATTATGTTCAGAAAAGAGTAATTTATTGGAATTGCAAGTATCCATGTATATAGTTCAAAATATTTAAAATAGGTGGGGGGCTACACCCCCACACCCCCTTACTATATATACTAACTCCAGAGTCGCACCAAAGTGGGGAAAAGGCCATATATAACTTTCAGTGAAATGTTTCAGTGAAATGTGAAATGTGTTTTCAGTGAATAGTCCTAGACCCATATATATATATATATATATATATATATATATATATATATATATATATATATATATATAGATAGTTAGATATATAGATAGATATATAGATATATTTATTTATATGTATATGGGTTACCTTCAGATGATCGAAGTTTCAAAACTTCGAACATCATATGGCCGAGGACTAGATTATCAAAGTTTTGAAACTTCGAACGTTGTGAATGGAGATTGATGTACAGCGAGGAATGGGAATTTACCATTCTCCTCACTGTAGTGAGATCTCGGAGCTGATACATTTAATTAGCAGGGGGTGTGGGGGGCACATTTGTTTTATTTGATGTTTGAAGTTTCCCACCGTTTTGCAATCTCAGAGTTAGTATATTTACTTACTGGCATCTGAAGTGGTGCAGGTGGTCTTGCTCTTCCTTAAACATACATATACAGAAATAAAGAAATGAAGGGAAAAAGAGACAAAAGAAAAAAGCCATAAATCAAAACCTTTGGCATTAAATCACTAAAAGTACTGAATCATACAGAAGGTCAGCACAATTCTCATACATTTTCATCCATCATCAGTCATGGAATGCAAATCTTATAGTATTTTTCTATAATGGTAAGTGATGGGTATGCTTTCCACTTCTTTCTAATCAGTTTCTCAGTGCATGTAACTAACAGTGAGGATTTATAGTGATATAATTAAGCAACCTTCATTAAAGCATTGAAATGAAAACAACAGGGGCACAGATTTGTTGATGTTTATGTTTCTCATACCAGTGCTATATACAGACAAAAACAACAATTTATCCAATTTACCACTTGTAAATCCAAAAATCAAATTTTTTGTTCTTTTTCATACGACAGTGTTGCTGCACAAAGATCATTTGGGTAAAACAGAATAAAGTTTAATTGTTGTATCTTCACCTCAGTCAGTTTATATCCATTTTACTAGTGTCAGCACTTAAATTTGAAATATTACCAGTAATCTTAAAAAAAATCTCTTCTTAAGGCTAAAGGACTCATCGGTATTGTCATCAAAAGCATAACAGGCATTTCAGAGTAAATTCTGTATGTACAACTGCATATTTTATCAAGAGTAGAAGAATGATTTTATAATTACTACTTGTAATCCTTATTAACTGATAATGATTTATAATAGTTGAAGACCACAATCAAATAGTTATAATTTAGTTGGTTGTAATGTCTGTAATAAATATAATAAATTAAATATAAGTTTTCAGGCCTTTAAACTAAGGCAACTTTTCTATAATATCTATACTGTACCAATGAAAGGAAAGGACAGAAAATGTAACCTTTCACATGGATATGAAGAAACCCAAATAGCCACACTTCAATGAAATCATAGCAATTTCCAATGGGAATCTCAAGAGAGAAATTTAAGGATCTTTCTCATGATCATTAACTGTAAGTTGGCCAGAGCAACAATAACTCATTCAAGTAAAATAAAGCCAAGGGTAGAATTAAAGGATTCATTTCAATGACAGATCTTAATAATGAATAATGCATCACATTCCGTAATATGATAAGCCAGGGTTGGAGCTAAAGGTTTAATTTCAATGACAGATCTTCATAATGAATAAGGCATCATACTTGGTAATGTATTTTTTTTCCTTTTAGGATAACATAATTAATTGCTTGCATCCATACATCTGGACATCTTAGCCAAAAAATATGGACAGAACCTAAAATAATGGGGGGGGGGGGTGTAAAGGCCCAAAAATAGGGAAACGTTTTAAATATTGCTCTTATAAATTTATAAATTTAGAAAGTTGCTTGAATAGGAGGCTTTATCTTAGCATCCATTTTATGAAGAATATATACTTTGAAACTCAAATGTCTGTCATTATTTAGTGATTTTAATGCTCAGTTAGTTTTCCAGAAAACCACAATTTTTATGTCAAACTGACCAAAAATAAGAGCCAAAAATCTGGACATTCTGTGAAATTCTGAACAGTTCAGTGGCATGCTTGCATCTTAAAAAATAAACTACACAACTTTACACTTTTACTTTTAGCCTGCCTCATTACTACAATGTCATCTTCAGAACTTTTATTAACTATCAATTTGCTAACCACAATGACTTAACCTTTCTTTATGTTCACTAAAATTATTTCTTGTGAGTAAAACAGATTAGAAAATGAAGCAGCAGTTATGTTATCCTCGATATAAGATTCCTAAGCCTTTACATTTTATGAGTAAGTCCAAGTGTAACAAATGTAACTTCTGCCACCATATAGACAAATCTAGATTTTTTAGACATCCAGTCACTGGTTATTTCTGGTGGATTAGGGCATCTGCTGATTGCAACACCAGACATGTGGTCTATCTTGCTCACTGCCAATACTGCTTTCATTTTCATGTAGGAAAGAATAACAGGAGCTTGAAAGAAAGGATTAGAGACCACAAGTATTGCATTAAGAAGGGGCATGACTTTAACGCTTTGGCTAAGCATGTTTTGTCAACAGGTCCTAATCATATTTTTGTCTTTCAAGTATTACATGCTATTAGTCCTAATTTACGCAGAGGTGATATAGTAACTTGCACTGAGGTGGTCGAGTTAGAATGGATCTTGAGGCTAGGGGGCATCAGGCTATGGGGTTAAATGATAATGTCCCATTGAAGCCGTTATTGAGAAATAAATGGCTTAAATGAATGTTTGGCTGTCAACTTATAGGCCGCCAGTGTTATTATGTATATATGGTTGCTTTTGTGAAATGTTTATTATCCAATCATATTTTTATTGTTAAGACATTCATACACATACATTTTCATTTTTGTTATTTTGTTTTTTAATTTTGCATTGGAATAGGGAAGTCTGTTTATGAGTTTGTAATTTTTAAGTTATGTCACTTTATTATGTAATTGGGAGACAATTTTATGCTTGTTCTTATACCTTCAATGTTATTTGATTCTATTGGTGTAGAATTTAATTGGAGTGATGCCAACTGTATAAAAGTTTTAGTATGGATTGTTATATTTGTCTGATGAAGCGGTAAGGTAATACCATGAAAGCGCACACTTTTTGTATTAAAATCTCGTTATTTTATTGACTTTTTGACTAAGTTTGTCTTTTAATATCAGCATTCTTATCTGCCAGTACTTTGGGGATATTTGTTATAGATTAGAAAATGTGTCTTTTATTTTGCCAGCTAGATGTAAAACTGACATAATAAAAATATAAACCACAAGAGAATAGGTAATGTTATAAACCACAGTTCCTCATAATTAGGAATCTGAAGGTAATAACACATTTAATGTCAAAACACCCAATGCTGCCTACAAGAGAAAATCTTGCTGATGTGTAGCAGGTACTTTCAGAAAACATATATAGCAGTCATTAACTGTTATTGTTTCCTAGGCTTTATTATGAAATATTTTAGTGATCTCTAAATAGGGTTCAAATATTCATAATAATCTGATATTCAATGCACAAATACTTTATTTATTAAATCAAAAATCTTTATTACATCTGATGATAAAATTATCGATAAAGTATACTTAATTTTCAGCTTAAAAAATGTATGACTGCTTCTATTAATCTGAAAGGCATTTGTCATATATTGATATGATCAAAACAAAACTGGTGCATACTTAATATTTTTTTTCATGCTTGTAATAATCTCTTGTTATATTGACACAGACTGTAATTTAAATTGGATATTGATTTTTGTTTTAAGGACTATGTTAAGGTCTTGCAATGATTTGTGCATCTACATATTTAGAATATGCCAGAATATTTTACATTTTTTAAATTTATAATCACATTCTTTTCTTCTCTATAAAATATAAAATGTTCAGTTATGCTACATATTTTGAGATATCAAAAGACTGCTCTACTATTTATGACATTAATTTAATTTCTTAAATTGAATCTCTTGAAATAACTTGATATATGTCAACTTTATATTGTTAATAAAGATCTCAGTTACTCACTTGATTATATAACTTACCCAATTTAGCAAAAATATGCAGCTAAATTATGGA
The DNA here is from genome assembly GCF_019279795.1 of Protopterus annectens. Taxonomy (NCBI): domain Eukaryota; kingdom Metazoa; phylum Chordata; order Ceratodontiformes; family Protopteridae; genus Protopterus; species Protopterus annectens. The sequence continues at coordinate 253,894,343 of NC_056729.1, read as the reverse complement.
GCTACCAATTTGCCCATTTTATCAAACATGCAAACATAGTGATAGAGCTCCTTACTGTTTGTCTTTCTATTTCTTTTTTAATCCATCCTGCATTTAACGTTTGTTCATTTCTAATAAACAATAGACTACATCCATTTTTTATTCCAATTCTTTCCAGTGTTGAGATAGCCCTTTATTAGTATTTATTATACAAGTCTTAATCTCTGCAAAAGTACTTGATTTAAAGATACCCCTTTAAGATAGCCAGGAATAGGTTTTCTGTTGTCCTCCCAAGTGTATGCGATTTGTGTTTTTATTGTTTTTTTTCTCCTGTATATATTTAACAGAACATTTATCTTGAAGTAAGGTGATGTCTAAATATCCCAACCTTTATACCATCTGAATTCAGTTGAAAAAGATAATAACATCTTACCAAATATACATATGGAGGATGAATAAAATAATTATAAAAAATATTTCTTAAATCATTAGAGATAAGAAAAATTACTAAAAATCAGGTCCCAGACTTAAATATGACTCATTACATTAAAGAAAAAAAAAAAAAAAAAAAAAGATCTATTCTCTGATTCTGAAAGTGTGAAGTAAGAGAAGTATGCATGATAAGGATTGTGTAGGGTTAGCTGGAAAATAGGGATGGCCACAAGAAATTGAAACAAACACAGGAATATGTTTGCCTGTAATATCGGTGTGCAGGACAGACCAAAAACTCTGCGTCTATGCCTTTATCATTTGGTTAAATGTCATGAACACTGCAAAAATATGTTTTCTCACATATGTAAGCTTGGTCATTAAACACAGGAGCACTATAACAAGAGGTTATGGGTGAGCAGCATGAGAAAGTCAGAGATGCTGTGCTTGGACTTCTCAGTCAATATATAATAAACCATTTTGGCGTTTTCTGTGTTTTTCCATCTTTAACTGAATTTGTAGAATAAATAAAGTGCCTATTCTGGTCATTCATGTCACCAGTCCTGTTTCCCCTGGAGCAGTGTCAACAGCTCAGTGACACTCACAAACGTCTTTGGTAACAGTAGTCAGGGTCTCCTGTGTGATCCCAACTCAATCATATTTTGGGTGGTAAGCAGAATGACGTAAGTGGATCCCTGACATTCCTGAAATATGTCACATGCCTGGGAGGGTAACAGTGATTCTTGGGTACATAGTCACCTATCGTCTTTGTTTTTCCTTGTTTATAATTTTAAATAAAAACAAACCACTAAGGATGAATTGCAGGACAAGGGAAAGTTCTAGTTGTTGAACCTACACGGCCTTTTGGATGTTGGTTGGGAAAAAGTATACCAGAGCTAATAGTTGTCTGACCTAGAAAAGGAATGTAGAGTCATTGTCATAAGGGACAAAATGCTGGTCCCCCTGTAACTAGCACCTCAGGATGTGGTTCTGGGGGAAAACTACATCCTTTTACTCAAGCATTTTCAGAGTGAGTGATCTTATGAACTTAATAGCTACCATCTCAGTTTTATGAAGTCAACATTCCTGGAGAGGTCATTGTCATCCATTCACTCTAGCAAACATCCAAGCAGGTGATTATACATAGTCTCGCTCGTATATGACACTAGGAGCATTATTAATGAAAGAACTTGTGCCTTTATCCATTCCTAAGTAGTCTGTGAATTGATATAACTGCATATACACTCTGTTATTTGTCAGTAACATCTTCTCCTTCCAAACTTGGGAGCTGCTCAGATCCTGCATAATCATTTTAAGGGCTAGGATCACTAACCCCTGCTCCTGATCTTTGTTCTCCAAAAACATGTGTTCAGAAATATCAGAACACAATGGGAAAGCCTCTGGCCTGTAGTCCCCTGTTGTCCAAAGTATTCCATAGAAGACATTGTACCTTTCATTTTCTGGCTATAGTGTGGCACACACCACATTAATATTGTAGGTGCTGCAGGCTCTCTTCATACAGTTGTAATGTGTAGCAAAGTCCAGCTCTGCAACAGTACATTAGATCAGCTGATCTACTATACACTTTCCTGATGGTTCCCAGTTCTTTAGATTCCTAAATTTCTGTGAGGTATGGTTGCTCCACATGTTATGTTCTGGCTCTTTAGTCACAACATGCCACCTGTCCATTAGTTTCTTAATACAGCACTAGTACGCCTTATCTCTTGGACTTTTTTTAAAGTATAGTAGCTGTCAGTATTTAGTGTGGGTGTCCATTTTTTATTTTGCACCATACACACGACTAACTCTGCCAGGGGCTACTGATTTCTCTTCATGCGTGTCTCTGAGTTCTCCTCCTCCATGCCATCTGTTATGAATACATTGGCTTCCTTAATGCTGTTATGTAAATTCAGTGTATGCAGAATGGCTGTGATCAGTTATTAACTTAGTTTACTAAATGTTTCAATTTGTGTTATTTACTGCTTGTACTGACTTTGTTCTTGTTCTAATATTCTGCATCTTCTTCATTATTGTGTTGTTTCCTAGTCATTTACCTGACTGTCACCTTGTCACATATGCAGTGTGATAACAAACCCAGTACTGCACCCTGCTGATCCTTTACATGAGGATATGACCAGTTGTGGTCACACTGATGATGCGCACAGCTCTGCTTCTTTACTAAGATATGTGTTCACCATCCTGGGTTCAATACTTGTTTCATTAGTCAAATATCACAGAGATGAAGTTGAAAAATCAATATATTTGTTTTAATAAAATTCAGCATTCGACATTACAGACTTTTTCGCATAACCATGCATCAGTAAGATGTTCTTTATTTTATAATTCCTTCAGAAATATTTGTTTAACTTGACAAGTACATCTTCAAGTCACATTACAGGGTCTATATTATAAGAACAAAGTTTTAAATATTCGAACATCATATGGGTGACACCAAATGGTTGAATATTTAAAACCTCGCAAGTATGAATGGAGATCGCCATAGGGAATTCTTCCCTTTACTTCAATGTAGTGCGATCTCGGAGTTGGTATATTTAAGTAGCGGGGGGTGTGGGTGGTGCAGCCCCCCACGTGGGGTGTGCAGGGGGGTTTGCCCCCTGCTCAGAGCGATCAGGTAGGTTTTTCTTTTATTTTTACATTTTTTATTTTGGTTTCAATGTTTTACAACATATGGTGTTCGATGTTGTAAAACTTCATTCTTATAATATAGACCCACATTACATGAATCTTTAACTGAGTATAGTGCAACATTTTAAACTATAGGTGTTACACAGGAATAGACATCCATAAGGTAAGTGTTCTTAATCACTAAATGCACTATCTCTGTGAATCAAATGGGTTGTGTGTTGATGCAAATGCATGAATAAAATTATAATAATTCTGCGTATACTTCCTTGGCCAACATAATACAGATGCAGATTTTGTATTTACTTATGTATTTATTTTTTGACAAGTTCAAGTGGTCTTGAAAGTTAAACAGAAAAAAAAAACATGCAAGCTTCACTTCAGGCTTAAATTACAAAGAAAAGGGAACATTCTTCAATTTTGCATTTGCATGGCAAGCAATAAAAAAAAGTAGTCTCAATCTATCTTACCTCAGCTCAGGCCCATGGGACTGAGTGACCTTTATAAATTATACAGGCAGCAGTCAAGCCCTTTGTCCAGAAGGTGTCTAACACTATTTGAACTTTTGGAATAGCAGACTCCCAGTCTTCATTGAAAATTAATACTTAAGCATGTTGGGTACAGGGATATGAAATTTTGTCCATCAATCTCTAGAGTGGAACTGTTTTTCTATAAGACCTTATTTCTTCTCCTGCATCCAGGTTAGTTTCCCTCGGTGATTAAAGAAAAGCCCTCTGTTCTTTAACAGCAATTTCTTTAAGTCCTCCCTTTGACATAGCATCACAGGCCCAGCCATCCATACTCTGAGATACTGATCTACAACTGGAGGACACTCTGACCTTTGGGAAACAACAGTGCAATCTCTAAGTCTAAAGGTTATCTGAACTAGCCAAAGATTTCTATCAGATTACTCTTTGACATTATAGTGTGCTTTGTGCAATTTTGTATACTTGCTATGTCTTTGGCATTGAGCTTTCTGAGCTTATGTCCCATTGTCCAATATTACAAGTCTACCGAAATGTAGTTGGTATGGAACCAGGATATTGAAATCAGAGTCCATCTCCTGTGTCTGGTCTCTATTGTGCAGTTATCCTGATTTGTCTCTATTATGCAGTTATCCTGATTTGTCCCTTTCATGCACTTATCCTGATCTGCTTTATTATCTTTACACCCACATTGTGTATCAATTGCATTACAGTGACTATGAAACAGTGACAGACCACTTTACAATTAAGCCATGATAAAGGACAAATTATTATCCCAGGAATAGAAATTCAAAGGGGGATACTCCAGGGCGACTCTCTGTCATAGCTGCCATTCTGCCTTACCATTAACCCATTACACTGTCTACTTAACAGCTTAGGCCATGGCTATAATTTGGCTCCTAGAAAACAGCAAAGTGTAAAGACTTCTCATTTTCTCTTTGTTGATAATTTAAAACTGTATAGCTCATCAAATGAAGAACTGAAAGCACAACTGCAAGTTGTCAAAACTTTTTCAGAGGATATAAGAATGTCATTTAGCCTTGATAAATTTGAAAAAGCAACCTTTAAAGCAGGAAAATTGCAGCACCAGGAAAACATCAGTTTAGGACAAGAATGTGATATAAAAGAACTTGAGCAAGAGGAAGTGTATAAATATTTGGGAATTGCTGAAGGATCAACAATAAAACATCAAAAAATATGAATAAAACTTAGTAAGGAATACTTTAGAAGATTTAATCCTGAAAACAGCATTGATATATAGGAACAAAATCCAAGCTATAAACCAATTTGCTCTTTCTGTTGTAACTCACAGTTTTGGAATGAATGACTGGCCCCAAAATGTGTTGGATAGATTAGATAGGAAAACAAGAAGGATGCTTCATGCTCACCAAATGATTTATAAAAATCAGTGCATACTGAGATTATATATTCACATTCCAAAGGAGGGATGGGCCTTCTTGAAATTGATACATGTATAGATCCGCAATCGTGGGACTCCATACATATCTGCTGACCTCACAAGACCCAAATGTAGTGAAAGTTTTGAAACAGGAGGAGAATAAATCTAAGATGATTTCTCTTCTTAATCTAGCAGAAGCATATCAATGTCAAGCAGGAATGGAAATCAAACCAGAAATAGATAAAAACCAGGCAGCAACTGAATGTGTCAAAAACAAAAGAAAGAAAGAATATAAGGTGAAGGATCAGATGAGAAGGCAAGAAATGTGGAAAATGCAAAAATATAGTTGCAAGTATAGAAAAAGTATGGACGAATCTCAAGTTGATCAGGAATGAACGCAGGGATGGTTAAGGAGAGACAAATTCAAATGAAGAGATAAAAAGTTAATATTGGTGGCCCAAGATAGTGGGCTGTGTACATGTTGGTTTACAAAGTCCATTGAACATGTGGGAGTAACAAACAAATGTAGGTTTTGTAAAACTAAATTGTTATCAGTCACACACCCCATTGCTAGTCATGACATACTAATGCCAGAAGGACTGTATACAAACATTATGTTATTGAAGTGGTTGAAAAACACTGCAAACATGAGCCGCAAAACATCATAGAAAATGATGAAGTTTACATAACATGGGATCATCCATTACCAACAGTTCAAAAGATAGATGCTAGAAAACCGGATATAGTGGTCCATGAAAAGAAGACAAAAGTAGCATTGATCATTGAAATCGCCACACCCAGTGACTACAGTGTCTTGAGTACAGAGACACAAAGTCGTAAAATATCAGGATCTGTAGACAGAAACAAGAGCAGTGTAGAAGAAAGATACCCAGACAGTTCCGTAGTAGGAAAAACGGGTCTTATAAAAAAGAATCTACAATCGTATTTAGATATGTTGCCAATACATGTAATCCCATATGAATTTCAGAAGGAGCCATTACTAGGCACATTGTGGGTTCTGCAAAGAGCACTTCCGGCTGTCATCAAAGACTGAAACAATACTAATTTCATGAACTTTAAATGCACTTTGTCTTAGGAATGGGGCCCATTCCTGTCATGGTATTAGAAACCCAAAAGACTGGGAGAAATTAAACCAAGAAACATTGGGCCATTTGGAAAAAGAAGTGACTGAGAAAGTGGAAAAATATAAAGAACAAGTGATAATTCAATAAAGGTTTTTGAAAAAAAAAGTTGAGATGTTTCAAAGGTATAAAAAAGAAATATGAACATTGGAAGAGAAATCAAATATGGTGTAATATTTATTTAATGGAGAAAGCCAAATTAATCAATTAAAAAAAAACAGCTCCAAAGATATTTGAAGAGAAATACAGACAAAGGCATCCAGATATGGAAAATGTTTATAATACAAAAAATAAGATCATAAGGAGGAAAGTAGAACAGATGATTAGCAAAATAGAAGTTAAATAAATAGAAGCTGAAGTTATGAATACTCTGCAAAGTAAAATATTTAGTCTAGAAATTTTAACACAGGTTATGTCACATCATAATTGAACAATGAGTCCCCAAATTAAGGAGGAACATGTGGACTGGGAAACATCTGTAGAAGAAATATGGATATGGAAAAGAAAAAAAAGTAGCACCAAAGATATTTGAAAAGAAATACAGACAAAGGTTGATATGGAAATTTTTACAATAAAAAAAATAAGAAAACAAAGGGGTAAAATAGAAAAGGGTATTAGTAGTGAAGACGTTAAAGAAATAGAAACTAAAGTTATGGATTACCTTCAAAGCGAAGGAATTGGTGTAAAAAATCCAAGACTGGTGATATCACGGCATGATGGAACAGTGAGTCCCCAAATTAAGGAGAAACAGTTTTAACAAAAAGCATTTGATTAGCTATGACATGAATATACCTTGGAGCTTTCAGTAGGAATCCAGTACAAAAGTTCACCTGGAGCTGCACAGCTAGGGAAGGAACAGGAAATTGTGGCAACTCTGACACAGTCAGTGTTGTAGAGTGATTAGTCAGTGAGTTCCCATATGAAAGTACAATGGATGATGAAGGATGCAGCTGAAGAAAATATGCCACAGAAATATGTTCTGGATCTTACTGTAGAATGCCTGCAGGAAACAGAGCAAAGAATGTGCTCTTAACTTAGAAGAAAAAAAATCTAAGGGAAGAGTTGTTAATTTAATAGAGATGGATAGACATATTAAAATCAATGAAAGAAATAGATTACAGAAAGTCAATTGCATCAAAAATGTTAGACGTCTGTTAAACAAATGAACATAGTAATCAAGACTGTTAATAGAAATGCATGTGATATAACAGAAACAAATAAGATATATTACTATGCAGCTAAATTAATAACAGATAAATTCTTACCACAAAAATACATGGCAATGAGGGAAATGAAAGGAAGAAATGAAATGCCATCATTGAAGCAATGAGCAGAGAAAACTATAAAGCAATTAAGAAAAGACGTGTCACTGTTAGAAGAGTATTGAAGAGGTAAGAGATCAACAAAAGTAAGTATTTAGAAAGATATACATGGTAAAAGCAGCATGCAGTATCAGAACAGACCAGGGCCTATCACACAATATTGCAAATAATAAACTGAAGATATCAGCACAGACAGAAAAAAAGATATGCAGATAAATGTAAAGAAAATGTACAAAATAAGCAATTCATTGATGATCCAACAATTTTTTTATAGAGAATTGGCAAACAAAGCAAAAGTAAAAGAAATACCACAAAAACATGAATAACTGTACATATTTTGGAGACATATCTGTAAAGATCCTGTGAAATATAACAAAGATACTAAATGGATAGAAGAATACAATATTTAACTTCTAGCTAAAAGTATTAACATTGTTACACAAAGAATTAGCCCTGAGTAAGAACTACTTATGTGCACACCCTAACAGATGCCAACCTGGTTAACAACAGGAAAAATGATGCACCTCCTTAACAGTGAACCTGCAAGCTATTCTAAAAGCTATAGACCAAAAAATGCCTTTCAATGATGTGTAAACTATATACTTGAATTCATGCCGACATAGTTTATAGTCATTTAAATGCAAACTCAGTCATGGCAACTGAACAAGAGGGTAATAAAAGAAGTCAGATGGAACAAAATATCATTTATAGGTTCATAGGTTCATAGGTAAGTACTAGGCTATTTGCTCGAGGGCATCTATAAGCCTAACCAGAATGTGTTGGCTTTTGCCGCCCCCTTAGATTAGTTCCCTGTGCCTCGGTCCAGCAGAGCCATTAGTTCCCTGTGCCTCTGTCCAGCAGAGCTACTGCAGTGATCCCTGGGGTAAATTTTCTGTTTCCCATCAACTCATCAAGGTTTCTCTTGAAGAGTGTTAGTGAGGGGCTCTGCCTAATGTAGATTGGAATCCTGTTCCAAAGCATAGGGAGTCTCTGGGACAAGAATCTATCCCTCCAGCATGTCCTATTTATCATTGTGGTGAGGTTTAGATCCCTAGACCGTGTGGATCTTGGGGGTTTGTTTTTTTTTAGGTGGAGCATGTCCATCAATTCTGGGTTGGACATGGCCTTGCATGTCAGGCAGAGATCACCTCTGAGTAAGCGGTATGCAATCGAGTACAGCTGGAGTTTCTTCAGTCGGGCTGCATAGGGCATATGTTTGAGGCCAGTAATCCTCTTGGTGAGGTACTTCTGTGGTCTTTCCAGCTGTTGTAGATGTCTTGTAAAGTACATCCCAAATGGGGCATTGCACTCTATGATGGGTCTGATGAGTGATGAGCAGAGGGGCACAATAACCTCTTTTTTTCTAGATGTGAACCCTTTTGTGATTAGGTGGGCCACATAGAAGGATTTTCTAACCACCTTGGCAATATGATTATCAAAGGAGAGATTACTATCTACTTCGGTCCCCAGATCCCTTATTACATTTTCTGTATTTAGGTGACTACCACATATGTGGCAGTTCACAGGTACTTTGCTTTTTCCAAAGGGGATGACTATGCACTTTTTGGCATTTAGCTTGAGGCCATGATTTTGACACCAGGTATCCGTCTCAGTGAGACCCTTCTGGAGGATGTCTGTATCAGCTGGAGAGTCAATTATGGCCCCCAGTTTGCAGTCTTCTGCGAACTTGGTCAGCCATAGTCCTCCTGTGCTTGCCTGTACCTCTGAGAAGTATATACCAAACTGGAGGGGTCCCAGGACCGAGCCCTGGGGGACGCCACTTGTAATTCGTTTAGAGTCAGACCTAGAGCCTCCAGCTCTCACTGTGTGGGTTCTATCTGTGAGCCAATTGGCAACCCATCTCATGACATAGGGTTTATGTTCAGGCTGGTGAGCTTGTCTATAATATCAGAATGGGGAATGGTGTTGAAAGCCTTTGCAAGGTCTAGGTAGGCTGTGTGGACCTCCTTTCCCTCGTCTAAAGCCTTGGTAACTGTCTCAAAGAAGTCCACCAGGTTTAGGAGGCAGGATCTGCCCTTAACAAAGCAAAACTGGGTAGGGTCCAATGTTTGAAGGTTCCCAGTGTCTCTGTTAATGAATTCCATGATGATGCACTCCATAGCCTTGCAGACCAGGCTAGTCAGGCTTATATGGCGATAGTTCCCGGGGTCCGTTGTGGCTCCACCTTTGTGGAGCAAGATAACTGTTGCTGTGCGCCACTCTATGGGTACGTAGCCTGTAGAGAGGCTGAGTTTGAACAGTGTGTTTAGATGAAGGGTTAGTTCATTTTGGAGCTCATGTAAGACACAGCCTGGGACACTGTGTGGTCCCATCAAAGCTGTATTTTTGGCTTTGGATAGGGCTGTTTTAACCTGTGTGTCAATGACTGCCAGGGCACTACATTCTTCTGGTATAGTTATGGGCCCTTTGGGGGGTGAGAGGGGGGTGAACTTTGCACTAAACCTGTCTGCCAGAATGTTGGCAATATCAGTCGGTTCAATGTATTTTGTGCCATTCTGCACTAAATCAGAGCAGATCTGAGAGTTTCCGCTTAGGTTCTTGACATAGCTAAAGAATTCTTTGTGGTTATCTTTGGAGTTCTTGGCAATTTTTCTTTCGAAGCTAGCCTTGGATGATTTTATGAGGGATCGTAGTTTTTTGCTGATAGTGATCAGGGATGTCTTCCCATCTTGGGATTTTACTCTTTTCTGCACTAGTTTTCTCCTTTTATTGTATAGCTTGTTTATGGCAGGGGTCCACCAAATTGGTTTCCTTTTCTTGGAGGAGTGAGTCTTGGTTTTGCTTGGGATAGCACGATCCATGCATTCTTGCAGGTGCTCATAGAGTGCCTTTGTAAGGGATTCAGAATCTTGGTAAATAAAGTCATAATGGAAAATTGTAAAATGGGAAAAATCTAAGCATGGCATGGATAGACTACAAAAAAGCCTTTGACAGCATCCCATATTCATGGATAAAAGACTGCTTAAAAATGTATAACATATATGTTACATTGGTCGATTACATTACAGTGACCATGAAACAGTGGTGAAGCACTTTGCAGCTAGGCCATGATAAACGACAATATATTATCCCAGGGATAAAAATCAAAGGGGAATATTCCAGGATAATTCTCTGTCACTGTTGCTCTTTTGTTTTGCCCATAACCCATTAAACTGTCTATTTAAGTGTTTAGTTTATGGTTACAATTTGGCTCCCAGAAAACAACAAAGTATAAAGACTTCTTATCTTCTTTCTGTGGCTGAGGAGGAACTGAACGCATTACTGCAAATGGTCAAAACTTTCTCAGGTGATATATGAATGACATTTGGTTTTGATAATTGTGCAAAGCAACCTTTAAAGCAGGAAACCTGCAGCACCAAGAAAATATCAGTCTGGGGCAGGAAAGTAATAAAAAAGAACTTGAGGAGAACAAAGTGTATAAATATTTGGGAACTGATGAAGGATCACAATAAAACATGAAAACAAAACTTAGTAAGGATATTTTAGAAGATTAAAATTAATACTGCAAGACAGCCCTGACATCTAGGAACAAAGTCCAGTCTATAAACTAATGTGCTTATATATTCCCCATTCTGAAGTAGGTATGGGCCTCCTCAAAATTGATTACATGTATATATCTGCAGTCACAGGACTGCATTACATATCTGCTGACCTCACAAGATCCAGACATTGTGAAAGTTTTAAAACATAAGTAGAACAAATCTAAGACGAGTTCCCTGCTTAGTTTAGCAGAAGCATTTCGGTGTCAAGTGAGAATGGAAACAAAGCAGAAGTAGACAAAAATCAGGCAGAAACTGAATGTGCCAAAAACAAAAGAAAGAATATAAGGTGAAGGATCAGATGAGAATGCAAGAAATGTGGAAAAGACATAAATATAGTTGCAAATGCAGAAAACTTCTGGAACAACCTCGTGTCAGTCAAGTTTGGTTAAGGACAGGTGAATTTAAACCAAAAGATGAAAGGTTAATATTGAACACCCAGGATAGTGGACTATGTACACATCGGTGAGGCCCAGGATAGTGGACTATATACACATTGGTTTACAAAGTCCATTGACCATGTGGATAAACATGAGACATAACAGAAAAATGCAATCTTTGTAAAACAAAATTGGAAACAGGTCTGACACATCTTGTTGCTGGGTGCGATATACTGAAAGCCATAATAATGTGTCAAGACTATTAAACTGTGGATTATGCAAACATTGAAGTGTTGGAAATGTGAGCCATAAGGTGTTATAGAGAATGATGAAGGTTATATCACAGGGGATCACCCATTACTAACAGTTCAAAAAATAGATGTTAGAAAACCAGATATAGTGGTCCATGAAAAGAAAACAAAAATAGCATTGATCATTGAAATTGCTACACCCAGGGACTACAGTGCCTTACATACAGAGACACAAAGCCATAAAATACCAGGATTTGCAGGCAGAAATGAGAGCAATGTGGAGGAAGGATACCCAAACAGTTCCAATAGCAGTATGAGCAATGGGTCTCAAAAAAAGGAATTTACAGTCATATTTAGATATGCTACCAGTACATGTAACTCCATATGAATTGCAGAAGGAGTCAGTTCAGAGTATATTGCAGGTGCTGTGAAGAGCCCTTTTAGCTAACATCACAGACTGAAACAATGCTAATTTCATGAACGTTAATCATATTTTGACTTAGGAATGGAGTCCATTCCAGTCATGGTATTAGAAGCTCAAAAGACTTGGAGAAATTAAACCAGAAGAGTTTATGTCATCTAACATTAACACAGGGATAGGGACACCAGTTTATCACCACCTTGGCTTTCCTGGTCATCTGCTTGCAAAAAATACTGTCTTACCTTATTCACTACCCCACGTCCGGCAGTGTTTTGTGATTTTCCATTTATATGCACCCACAAATCTAAGAACTCAGGGAACTCTTTTCAAAAATGACTTTGTGTTTAAGAGTGGGTGTTTTCACAGCAAAGTATACTGATACAACCAGGAGTCTATTAAATGCTGCATTCGTTTGTGGTACATTTTATTCTCTCCTGATATACATGCATTGCACCATAATTCTCTTATAGTTTTACTATATCATTATTTACTAACGACCCTATTATTATGATTACCTTGCTTAAAGACTCAAGTCATGCTTGTACATTCACCACTATGTTTTATAGCTGACTTTGTGTTTGATTTTCATTAGCAGTAGCTGACCCAGCCTCAGGTTCAAGCTTTCATGTGGCAAGATATTTTTCTATTTGGTAAATTTGGCTGGGATAATGTGGATGAAGTGAAATGTGGCAGTAGTGACATAGAGGTTCTTCAATATTACCTGCAATGAATGTTATTATTATATTCTCAATTTTATAATTTATTCATTCTGTATATGATATCTTCGATTAGTAAGACCCCAAAGTAATTTCTGCTCTTTGAGCCTGAGTTGTGGGTGGCTGAAAGGGTCAATACACAAGTGCAAAAATAGTAATTGAATAAATAGATATAAACATGACTGTCGCATATTCAGCCCAGGTACAGAGAAGCATAGAGCTCCATTCCCACAGCTAGAAATAACCAAGTGGCTGGGGGGAGGATAATGTATATGGACCCCAAGGCACAGCAGGCGGAATGGATGGCATTATGAGGAGAATGCCCAGTAGACATTCAGTGGACATGTCAGTGGCAGTGAAAATGCGGTGTACTATTGGCAATGCCTTTATTAATGTGGCAGGGATATCTGTGGAGCTGTATCCCCTTTTTTGCAGTCTAGGGAACACTGCCTGTGACACATATAGGTGAATGTTTGATTAAACTAGCATACACAGTTTCCACCATGCTGTTGCATACTTGTACATTTTGCAGGTATATAGGCATGTTCTATACACCAAACACAAGACATACCTCTTCCCTGCCCTCCTGAACCTGTTTATTGAAGCTGTGGCTATGGAGCCGTGTACTTCTCTGTGCCTGCAGTGAATTTGTAACAGCCATATGACCCTGCAGCTGAATTTCACTTCAGCCATGTGTACCCAGCCAAATGTTCCCAGAACCTTCCAGCCTCATCTACAGCCATGGAATGTATCTCTCCACCATCTAACTCAGCATCAGATAAAAACATGGAGTGTTACTCTTTCCCAGTATATGCCTCATCTGATAAAGTTTCATAATTTTTAACTTCATCCTGAAATCCCCTTGTACATAATTCAGTATGTAATGGACAGTTCTGTGCTGTGTGTCCTGACTAAGAGCATTTAAACACGTTTATTTTTCCTAGCTGATTTTGAGCCCTTCCTTGTGCGGATGCTCAAAATCAAAACATGTGCTCTTGGATTTACTGATCAAAGTTGAGGTTACAAGCCTGGCCGCGTCACTTGATGGCCAACCTTCCCATTGAAATATTTTGTAAAAGTCTATAAGTTGGCCTCAAAATTGTCATTTAGAAATGAAGTGTCTTTTCCCAATCACAGGCACCCCAGGGTAGTTCTCTTCTTGGAAACATCCACAATTTCATAGGGCCTGGAATTCCTCTTGAATGTGCTGAGTGGTTTGCTGCTGCTCTTTGGCTTGTTGGGTGAGCAAGACTTGTATATTTTGATTACTCACCTAACAAGCAGCCATTCTCTGTTGTATAACTCGTTGCAACATTCCACTGGTTCCTGCTGACCTGTTGTCCTCTCTTTCTGGGCAGCCATGCTTTATTGCACACTTTTATTGAATAGCAGAAATGATTTGGCACGGGGCTTCTATAACTTTCACCATGCTATTGTCCACAGTTTGTCTCAGTAGTACTTCTCTACAACTTACTAGGTACAACTGACAGATTTTAGACTAACAAAGTTTTGACACACAGTATTTTATAATAGTGAGATAGTGGTAAAGTGAACTTTCTTAACAAATTAAAGTTAAGGCGGGTATGTTGTAGTGCATGTGGTCAAGTGTTCCTAATAGCACAGGATAAGATGGAAGATTACTGGGCAAGTAGCCATTTTAGAGCAGGATGGGCTAGAGTGGATAAGGACAGTTTAGGAGGATTAGCCAAGTGTGGTGAATGAGCAAAGCTGTGAGATCTTTAAGTGCTGCATCAACAGAAGTTCGAAAGAATTCTGATTGTTAGTTTGTTTAAGCGATCTATGTGAGGACATTGAAATACCAAAACATCAAAGTTTATAACATCGATCCAAAATGAGCAAAACGGCTCAACATTGAAGTACTACAGAATCAAAACTAAAGTATTAACAATGCATATTTTTGTAGGGGAATAAGCCTCACTATACCACCACAACCACTTCTGCTTATTTATACCACTCCATGATTACAGTACAGCTGAGAATAGGCAAAACCTCATTTCCAGCTGTACTGCAATCTCATAAAAATGCCCCATATACTGGATGATAATTTTTTTTTGCTTTTGCAGTACTGTTTGATTAATTGGGTGCAGTAAGGATTTGAGAGTAGAGGGGAAACATTCTAGATGGGGAACAACTATTGATAATATTCTGTAGTGACTGGCATTTTTCTCCTTTGGAAAATTAGGCTTTGAACAGTTTTTAGTTGTGTGAATATTAGACAGTGAGGTGATTCTAATCAATTTATCTGTTTTAGTACCATGCGGTGGTATAATCAATAATGCATAACAGTAGTGAATTTAACTATTTATTGAAGCATTATTTTTTTCTAAAAAACTACTTTATTGAACTATAATATCATGGTGGGAGGTTGGCATAATGGTAAAGATGTTTACCTTGCAAACATAAGGTGCAGGGTTTGATTCTCACATGGGGTAATTGGTTAGGCTGAAAATGGCCCACAAGGGCAGTTAGCCTAACTAATCTATGAACCTATGAATGCAATATTCAACTGTACTCTAACAAGTAGCAAGATAATTAGTTAATATAAATGTCCATGCTCATCTAGAATGTATATAGCAAATGATGAAGAAAGTATCATGGAATTTATAGCTGTACATTTTCATCCAATAAGGATGATAAAGTAGATGACATCTGATTCCATAATAACATATCAAGCTGAGTACTGGATCTCTTTTAAGATTATAACTCGATTTGTTAAGTGTATATTGACAGTTGTTAGTAATAGTCTTCCAATGTTGAAAAGCCATGGCTAATAAAGTACTAATACCATTTCATATCCAAAACCACAGTATAGTTTCTATAAGGTTAGAGTTTGAATGGTATCCTAAAATCTAAAAACAACAAAAATCTAAAAACAAATGTTATTAATATCTGATAAGATTAGCTGTGTCATTGATGTCAGAGCACTTACTATACAAGACCATATCGGCTGCACTGTAGGGCACATAACTCAACCAACCAGGGACAAATCTCAACAAAATCAGGAATAAATCCAGAAAAAATCAAGAACAATCAGGGACACTTTTACAGTATTAGTGCTATTAATTTGAGACATTTTCTGATGTAAAAGAGTCTGACTTTAATTATTACCATTATGTATTGGGTTTATATCACATCATCGAAACTCATAACATCGAACGCGCAAATAATCAAAGTGCCTGGATTTATGTCACACTATAGTGAAGATCTGGAATTTTGTCCTTTCTTCACTGAAGTGCAACCTTGACGTAGGAATATATATTTATTGGGGGATGGGTGCAGCCCCCCCACAATACAGTATTTGATTATGTGAAAATTTGCGCATTTGCCCGTTTGATGTTATGACTTTCGATTATATGATATAAACTCTTATTAATTAAGTGTAATTTACCATCTTTTCTCCAAAAGTCACCAGTTTTAGGAGGGATTAAGAGGGACAGAGCTAGAATTTTAGTCAAAATAAGGGACGTCCCTGAACACCAGGGTATAACCATAGCAAATGAAAATAATGATCATCTTTACTACTGTAACAGCGGCACACAGAATTAATGCCCTGCTGTGCCTCATTAGTGGGTAGTGCGGTTTGTTGCCAGCAATGAAACATTTTGTTGAAAATAAACACTGAGGGCCAGGACTCATATGCCAGTAATGATGCTTAAACAGTGGCTCCAGCCTGTTTCAAGGATCTCAACCTCCACTCCTTCTGACTCTCTTGCTTCTTAGATCATTCATGACCAGATTCAGTGTGGGAAGTACTAAAGCTTACCAATTACCAAATGTGGAACATTTACTCTAGTGATTACTTAACCATTTTATGGAAGAAGAAATGCTGATGTGTACCAAACACTTCCATGATCTAAAATATCCCCTACAGCAATGGCTGCTTTCAGCTGAAGGTGCTGCCACCATTTAAGGCTGTCTAACCTGAAATGGTCTCTAGTATTCCAGAAAGAGAGAATGGATCTGGTTTTGGTATCCCATTCATCCCCTTCATACACGATGCGTGCTCTGATCCAGTCTGGCCACCATAATGGGCATTTATTACACTCACTTAGTCTATGATTCCAAATTAGTGTATTTACATAAACCTTGTCAGGATAATGGGGTTTATACCATCTCCTGGTGACAAACCACTTTCCCAACCCTCCTGGAAACCAGAGCTTGTAAGATGGCGTTCTAAAGGACTCTGCTCACCAGCCTAGGCATAATTCAAAGGGGAGCCATATTGGAGTATTGGGGGCCCCAAACCCTCCCATTTCAATTGGGACTACCATCTTTTTCCCACTGATATGTGGGGGCTTGCATTGCGAGAGGTAATTAAAGATTAATTATTGGCATGCGGCTACAGACTTTGATAACAAAGCATGTGAGATATGTCACAATAAGAATACAATTTGTGGGACTATATATATTTTTATGGCTTGAATTTTATGTGGAAAGTGTAACTTGACACAGGACAGATGTAACACTTTTCCCTTGATTTGTGGTAATATCAGCTGCATATTCAACTCCACCATATTGCTCTGTTCAAAAGACATACACCCCCCCAGATAAGTACATTATTTCACCTGCTTAAGATGTAGGGAAGATATTATTTTTAACAAACTGCACTCTGGGGGCTCAATGGGAAGATAACCATCTTGGTGATATTAATTACTAGTTAAGGAACTTATATAATGGAATGTAAGTACTATATCAGTTGCCCTATTTGTGTTACTGGATCATGTATTCAGATGGCACAATTGTCCACAAGCCAAGAGGTTAAGGGCACTGTAAGCCCTTTCTTGCAGATTTTGAAGTCATGAAAATGGGCATCTATGCATAAGTCTAACAAATATGCTACAAATATAAATATCAGTGTTGACAGGAGACATCTCTGATAAGTTCCCACATAAGTACTTTTATTGTGGACAATACTCCATTCACGAACACCTGGGTCAAATTACAAATTACACCATGAGATAAAGATTGGTGAGAATCCCAAAAACTGCATACCCTCCCAAAAAAGTCTGAAATTATGGAGTCAAATCCTTTGCTGAAATCCAATAATATAACAGTTGCAGGTTGCTGCCTTTTGGTTTATCAGGTATGAATATTAAGCTCCAGCCGGACTCAGTCTATAGTCTCAGACTACCCCTTAAGAAACTCCTGATAATTATCTCAAACAACAAATGGTAAGATCTTTATTAAATGGTGGGCTAACAGCTTGGCAAAAATTTTAATGTAAGTTTGGATCAATGAGATCGGCCAATAATTGTCTGGATCTGTGGGGTCTTTTGCTGGCATTGGCAACACAGCTACTTTAACATGTATAACCTCAAATGGGAAGGTCTCATTTTTAACTGCTTCATGGAAAAGATTATGCAATGGGATCTCAAGCCGTTCCTGAAAGCAATGATAAAAGTCCAAGGTGAACCCACTTAACCCCTGGATTTTATCATGTGGCAAGGCTGCAATGGCCCTCCATACATTTGCCAGGAAAAGGGTTTTTCCAGCTGATCGAATGCTTCTCTAGGTATTTTTGTAGGTGATACTTGTAGAAATTGGTGGATACTTTCCTTTAAGAAATTGCTGTGGCATCTGGTGAAACTGAAAACTTCCTCTGCTAGTGTGTTGTCAATATCCTGGGGATTAACACAGAGCCTACCCACATTGTTGTCAACCATGAGAACTGACAGCAAGCTATGACATTCTTGGCATTTCAGTGCAAGAATCTTACTAGCTCTTATTTTCTTCAACCAGTGAAAAAGCTTCATTCTATCCCATTTCATAGTTATCTCCTGATATGCCAAATGCTGACACTGTGAATTTATAGTCTGTATTTCCTACAATAACTGCATATCCGCACATGCTTTCTGTTTATATAATTGGAGCTTGTCCATAACCAGTGTATGGTGGTGTATCTTAACTTTTGCAGGTTTTCTTTTTACTCCTAGGCTGGATGCCTTTATTTTGGCCCTACATTGTCTTTTAAAATGTAGCCACTTTTCTGCTTGGGAGCTATACCTGAACTAAGCTTTACTCTAGAAGCTATGCAGCCACTCACTCATGTCTTTCACAAATGTAGTATTTCAGAAGCAGTGGGTCAAAATGCCATTTTCTAACATGATTTGACCTTGTATTGAATTGTAAAGACACAGATATTGTAGCATGATCTGACCACCCAGTGATTAAGATCTTCACATGACATACAATATGATATTCCATGTTTACCAAGCAGAAATACACCCTGCTGGCTATCTTTCCTTACTGCATATTGGTATAATCATTTTTAGTAGGGTGGTATGCCCCCATATGTCTACAAGTAAAGTACCATCATTGCTGTTTTGAGAACCCGTAGCACTTTTTGGTGCCTTATTTGTTCCCACAGGAATTTTATTATTCCAAGAATCCAGTGCTACATTAAAATGACCTCCTATTAAAATTAAGTCTGTTTTCATGGCTAAAGACCTACATATTCCTTCGTGGGGGCTGTGTCATCATCATCATCATCATCAAGGCCATAAAAATAGGCTAACAGGCCCAGATCAAAATTAGTATGCACAATATGAACTACCCACCACCCCATGTTGTCATTATGACACTGCATTTAGGAATTTTTTGACTAAAATGACTACCCTACCCCCTGATTTTAGCTGAGTTGGCACATGATGCATACCACTTTCCCATCCATTTAGAAAATACTTTATTGGAGTATTTGTTTTATACTTTTATTTCTTTCAGCAAAACAAAATGTCAGTCATCCTTTAAAACAGTCTGCTAGATAGCTATAATAGGCCATGCAGTGGGCATGCTCTTTATGTTCCAACTAGCTCCTCCAATGATTCAGTCAACCATAAGGTTTTTTGCTATGATCTGTTACAGTAGCAGTAATTACAATCCCACATAATGTAAGACTATGGGATATCTTTAGATAATCGTATCTTTTATTAAGGAAGGTAGACTATCACAAAAAATATTCAAAAAACTTTATTTCACAAAGCCAAAAACAATTTCCTTTCATTTTTCTTGTAGTCAGACCTACATGAAAAACAGTGCATTCTTTGCACTGTGCAAGATAAACAACATATTTTGCATCACAATCAGTGTAATGTTCATATTTGTAGACCTGTATGGAAAGTGGATGTTTAAAACATCTCTCTGTTTATATATTTACAAGTACATTTCATACAGCAATCCTTTCACTGACACATTCTTTGTTCTTTATAATAGAATTTCTGTTTTAAATTATGTGTTTTATATATATATATATATATATATATATATATATATATATATATATATATATATACATATATATATATATATATATATATATATATATATATATATATATATATATATATATGTTTCACACCTACAAAGTCTCTAGCTAGCTCTAAATGAGTTAAAATGTCTGAATGTCTACGAATGACATCTTTTACCATTGTAGTATGTGTAAGTTAATATTAAATGTAATTTATTATTTTCAAAAATATTATTTTTCTTATTAGCTTTATAAAATATACATTTCTGTTTAAATGCAAAATTTATTCTAAGCCTGACATATCTAGCTGCCACAGCCTCCTCTTTTATATCATATTGTCTATTTCTATCATAATTCCTTTATATAAAGCTTCTGATCAATTCATCAATTTGTTGATTTTAAATTTCATCATCAATATTTAACCTTCCTCCTTCCTTGCCTTCTCTACACCTCCCCTATCCTTACCCATCTCCAGACAACCCTACTAACTAAACTCAAACAAACCTATAACAATGTTGTCAGATTCGCCAATAACCTACCATACAAATCACATCATTGCCTTGAATTCCATCAGCTCCTCCTACTTTCCCAGCTGCAGCTCACACACTCCCTACTAAATAAATCTATGGCCTGTCTCTCTCTTTCGTCAATAGTATCCCCTTATACTCCAGCTCGCTCACTTCATAGCTCTGACCAGAACCTACTGGATATTTATAAACCAAACAAAAATATTGGCAAACTCCTTTACCGAGATTCAGTCTCTCGAGCATGGAATAGGCTACTCCCTAACATTTGTAACATTAGTAGTACCACCTGCTTCAAGATGGAAGTCAAAAACTACCTCCTGAACTCAACATCTTGCTCTTGCCATAATCCTCCATGAATTCCTGTCTCCACTCCAACTAACTTCACCCTCACCTTAATTTCTCTGAACTTCCGATTCAATCTGCCAAAAGTCTAACACTAGAATTATGCTTCCATGTAAAGAATATGATCATATAACTTCTGCCTCATCATATTCTTCATTTTTATTCTTATTGTTTTTTGAGCATGACATTTAAATGGAATTGTTCATCTTCATTTTGCATACTCAGATGTTTTTGCACCACTACTTCCATCTACATTTTCTTTAATGCTGTTATATTCTATGTTCCTCTGTTATTTTTATTTATCACATTTATTTTATTTTCTCTATATATACATTGTTCAATTTTATATTTTATTGCATTGTAATACTTATGTTAAATTCTTTATCCTGGAGCATTTCTCCTTGGTTCTCCACTGAAAATGGTCCTCATGGCTCAGCTGGAGCAACTCAGTTAACAAATGGCAAATAAATAAATAAAATAAATAATTATTGAGCCTTGAAACATGTAATATTTGCCTTTTGACTAAATTGTTAAACATAAACAATGGCTGCATACTACTTCAATGTAAATATGTATTTTCATTCACTTCCCTTTTATATACTTTAGTACATAATGTATCTAACTTAACTTTGTTAATAGTTATATCTAAAGAAATATTAACGTGTAATGGTACCGAATACACTTTAACCAATAAATAGGTATTGCAGTAGTCAAAACGAGCAAACCAAATATTTATTAAAATCCAGTACTTTATTCTATATTAACAATAGATTAAGTGCATTCATGCTGAAAAAAAACTAGGACTTCTTTCATAATCACAGATTTCATTTTATAGGAATAAAGGGTTAATTGATGAAAGGTGTTAAAGTAACAGTACATGTAAAAACAATGCGTATGAGAACTTTGTCTCTAAACAATGATCCCCCTAATAGGATTACTAAAATACTTTGTAAAATATTACTAGTGTAACAAAATTAAAACACCATCTTAAAACCATCCACAATATAAAGTAATTAGGTGGAGCAAGCTCTAACATTAAGGACTGGCTGCAAATAAAATTTTCATTCAAGCTAGAGAAAATAGAAACATGTAATCTAAGCTTCCAATTTAATTCTTTTTCTTCAAGATAAGATTTAATATCTCTTCCACTAGGGTTAGTTTTACTTGCTCCAAAATGACAAAGACAAAACTTGTATAAGACGGGCAATTTTTTGAAGGCTTAAATAAGGCATTATTGTCATTTTGCTTACTTATCTGGTACTGGTGCTCCTAAATTCTCTTATTGAGACTTTTTTCCATTTTTACCTACTTAATAAGCTGGACATCCCAAACATTTAGGAAGATAGACACGCATTTGGATTAAAAATTACCTTTTACAAAACAAATTTTTAAACGTATATCATTTCCCAGGGTAAGACCATCACTTGAGCTACTCTTATACGTTGTCCCCTGACTATACTTTTCTTCTGGCAGAGTGGGTGACAGATCTAAAAATCCAAGTGGGCTTTCTGTAAGTAACTGATTAAGTTACTAGGGAATACTTTAAGCAGCATAAAGGTGTGGCCACGGGGGCCTCTTGTGCCCTAATATATGCTAATTTAGTTTTGTTAGACTGGGAAGACAACAATGTATTTAACAGTGACTTTTATCAATTTGTAAAGCTCTACATCAGATTTTTAGATGACATCTTTATTTTGTGGAAAGGGCCCGAAAGGGAAATACACAATTTTATCAAGCACCTCATTAGCACTACTTCCTTCCTAAGATTTACTTTTAATTACAATAAGGAAGGAATTAACTGGATACTTTTACAAGACAGACAGGGGAAAGTTTTAAATCAGTTACTTATAGAAAACCTTCTATCCAAAATCCTGTAGAGATGCATACATACACAAATTATGGAGTACTTTCATACCCATAAACTCCTGTCAAATAATCAACATGGCTTTTGTCCCTTTCATAGCACTACCACCGCTTTAATGTACTTTATCAATAAAATAAACCACCACAGAAGCAATGGAAAATTTGTATTTGTGATCTTTCTCAACCTGTCTAAGGCCTTCGACATGGTCAGACATAGTATACTTATCAAAGCTCTTTCTGATCTAGGTCTTAGTCAGTCCTCCATTGCCTGGTTCCAAAGCTATTTAGCTGACCACCAGCAAGCAGTTTTATAGCAGCAAGAACTCTCACCTTTTTTTCCACTCACTCTTGGAGTATCCTAAGGCTCCGTACTAGGCCCGCTACTTTTCTCTCTACTTGTACTCCATGTGCATTTGTCATCCAATAAGCAGATGATGCTATACTAATATCTGCTTCATTACATGAACTCCACACATTAACACAAGAATCCTTTCTCTCTGTAGAAGCATGGCTAACCAAATTTCAACTTATGCTGAATCCTGATAAAACTAAACTTCTACACTTCAAACCTACTAGCTCCACCACTTCAGATGCCACATTTAACATTATGTCCAGTAATAAAACTATTATTTCTCCCATAACTCACACCAAACTTCTTGGAGTTGAGATTGACAATAACGTGAGATTTCATATTCACATCTCACAGACCATTAAGAAAGTTCACAAAAACTGGGTATCCTATAGAGAAATAGGCAGTATCTTACAAAATACACAAAGTCCACCATTTCATGCACTCATCTGATCTTTTCACTTCTCTATTCTTCCCCTATTCTTACTAACCTCAGAAAGACAAACTTAGCTAATCTTGACTCCTGCTACAACACAATAGCCTGGTTTGCCTCGGATTCTCCTTATATGTGACACCACTGCACAGCCTTAAAGCAATTCAACTGGTTAGAACTTCCACAACTGTTATGTTACAATCAACTTACTTTAGCCCATAGAATTCTGTATCAGCCAGAAAAAAACCTGCACTGCAAAATCTACTTCATTCCTTTTCTAACAATTAACAATAGAACTCTCCACTCTAGTAATAAATTCCTTCTTGAAGTAACTAAAGCCAGTAACAGAGATGGGGAATCACTCTTCTATAACTTCATTTCTAAAATATGGAACTCTCTGCCAACCCATATATCATCCATCTCTCCCTTAAAACGGTTTAAAAATCACTAAAACTCATTGTGCCAATACTTGGATCTGTTCCTGTACTACTCCAGGCTGGTTCAACCCTCAAATACACTGTTCCCCCGTATCTGAATGATTATAACCCATATAACGTTATATCTGTTTTTCTGACCTAGGATGTTTTTCACTATATTCTTTGATTATATGTTTACTGCTGATTCATCTGCATGCATATACTTTGTGTACTTGTACTTCTTAAAACTGGTGTATGATCTCTGTATTTTATGTAATCAAATTGTATATTTTGAACTACTTGTGATCATTGTTGTTGTGTACCTGTGGAGCTTTTCTCCGCAGTCTTCTACTGAAAAAGGACTTGTGTCCAGTAGACTTTCCCAGTTAACAAATGTAAAATAAAATAAATAAAATAATAAAATTTGGTGCCAAAGAAGTGCTTGTGAATACATGGACAACCTACTGAAGGGGTAACTGGAGGAAATCATTTATTTATGTGTCAGTGAAATGGTTGTGCATGCATGGTCATACCACTGAAGGGGTCACTGAGGGAAATCATTCATTTGATATTATTAAAGTGCTTATGCTTACATGGACAAAATACTGAAAGGGTCGCTGGGAGAAATGTTTCATTTGGTGTCAGTGAACTGCTTGTGCATACATGGACAAACTATTGCAGGGATAACTACGGAAATGTTTCCTTTAGAGTTAATGAAGTGATTGTGCATATATGGACAAAGTACTTAATGGATCATTGGGGAAAAGTTTCATTTGGTGCCAGTGAATTGCCTGTGCATACATGGTCAGACTGCTGATGGAGTTACTGCCTGAAAATCATTCATTTAAATTAAGAGGATTTTTCTGAATTCTGGTGGGAGCAGAGGGCTGATTCAACCCATTTGAGCAGGGAAATGCTGGCAGAAGGCTTATTGTGTGCTTATCTTATTGCCTGAGTACTTATATATTCTGCTGGTATAAAAGCCTCTTGTTTGTGCATCACAAAAAAGCTGTTACCCATGTTGTGTATATAAGCAGACCTCTCATGTTTAGAAACAATATATGGAAATGCTCTCCTTAAGTCTCCTGCTGTTCATAGCTGCTTGAAGAGCTGCTAGTTTGTGAAGATGCCAGTACCACTACAGGTCATCTAAACAGTCTCACTTAGAACTTTAAGTAACTCTCCCCTACTTTTTTCCATACACTAAGGGTCTGATATAATGGATAGGTGCTTCCCTGTCATCTTTGTTTCTGGCCTGATGAATATGGGCATCCTTAGAAAATGTAGTAATTGCCTCATGCTCACTGGCAACCATTTCATTTTAGAACAGACAAACACAGAGTGTGAGAGATGTAGATACACAATGTCACTTGAGGCAAAGCTGTTATATACACATGAAAAACGCAACCAGGTTGTTAGTGTTGCACCCAAAACACCACTACCAATATTAAGGAATAAACACATATATGCAAACCATCCGTCCACCCAGGCAAAATCTTCTATCTTATGGTTTAGCACATCTGGAACTCCTACTACCACCTTCCATTCTACTTCCCTTATTCAAGGCCTTAGATTCCTTCTTTCTCTCTCTCTCTCTTCTCTCTCTCTCATTTTAACTCCAACCTCATCACTAGTGTGTTATTTTGCAAATGTTGTGTGTATTAATTGTAAAAGTCTTGATATATGTGGAGGTACTCTCTTGTAATCTACTTAAACCTCTAAGACCTCCTAAAAACATCTGGCTCTTCACACACGCAAAAAAGACATCACCTCACACAACACATAACTGAATCATAGTAGCTCCACATTCGAGCCCATAAGGCAACACATCACACAGCCAAAGCTTCTAGTTATTGGGGAGTCCATTGTAAGGCATACTGGTGTCCCCCTTACCATGCTAAACAAGGAGAAGATCACAGTGAGCTGTCTGTCTGGAGCCAGGATCCACCAGATCGTGCATGCAGTTAGGTCTTTAAACCACAAGTACTAGTATTACATGGTCATAGTCCTTGTGGGTGTAAATGACCTAAAACATATTGCACTGGACTATATAAAAAAAGACATGATGGAGCTCTCTGAATATGTGTCTCAGGTGGGTATGAATCTAGCCTTGTGTAGCATTCCTACCTTCACCAGTGATGATGCCACAGTACAAACAAAAAATGATTGACTTCAACATTTGACTTACTTTTTGGTGTCAGAACAAGGTGATCCAATATCTGTCAGCCTTGGGAGACATGATCAACAAACCACAATGCTTTGCCAGAGATGGTTTGCACTTGTCACCACTTGCTTTCCAGATATTGACAAAAACTTTATCTATCCCAAAAGTGGCTTTTTTAGGCTGTGCCAAGTTGTTAAACCCATCAATATAAAAACAAATCACTCATGACTACTTAAAAATACTGCTGCTCAATGCTAGGAGTTTAAATAAAAATGCACTCTCTGGAAGCACTCCTCACCCTGGAGAATGCAGACGTATGTATAGTTATGGAAACATGGTTCAGAACCATGGAAAGCACCCTGGCTATCAAAGGCTACAATGCCTTTCATACATTTTGATCCCCTTTAGCTCAGGAAAAAACAAAGGCAGGAGGTGTCTCAGTGTTCATAAAAGACAAGTGCACTGCTAGACTGATCCAGCAACATGACTCATGTGAGCTCTTTCATGCCCAAATAACCATAGGTGTGACCCTCTATCATATCTTTTCTAGCTGCAGATTCCCTAACATGTCTAGAAAACCATACCTCCTTTCTAAACTTACTGGAATATCTTAACATTCAGCCTAAAACCATACTTATGGGTGACTTGAACTATCCCTCCATAAACCAGGAGACGTATATGTTCCATAATTCACTTGCTCAGAGGTTTTTGGACTTCATCAATGTAAACACTCTTGAGCAAGTACTTAGCTCCCAACTAGAGCCACAAATATACTAGACCTAGTACTCATGAACATGAGGGGATGCTGCCCCCTCCCATGCATAAACTTCTCCTTAGTAAGATCTGACCCAAAAATTATCTCCTTTAGTTTTAAGACTAACCCAGAACCCCCATCAAACTCTAAACCTGTTAATTACTTTGCTAAGGCCAATTACCTCAAACTATGTTATAGCTTATTAAAATTCCAAGCCCCTCCAAACTTGGGTGACACTGAGGGCTTCTCTGAGCTGTACACAAAAGACTGTACAACTACATTCATAGCTGCATAGAGGAGGCATTACCTGTCCAAGTCAAACCTATGATTTCTGGCAAAAATAAACCACCCTGAGGGACCCCTAACATAAATAGGCTAGTCAACAAAAAGAAAAAAAATCTTCTCCAAAACCAAGAAGGAACATGCAAAACAGTGCAAAAAGACACTCACCAGTCTAAACAAAGAAATTAGAGAACTGGACAAATCTGCCAAAGCAAACTATGAGACAAAGGTAGCCTCTCAGGTGAGAGATAATCATTAGGCTTTTTTAATTATGTTTGTAACCTCAGGCACTGAGTTAATCATAAATGGCAACACTTACACCCAACCTGAAGCTATGTCATATCTGATGGCTGACAAGTTCAGTTCAAAGTTCTCTTCCCCCATCACCTCCTATCACACCCAAAGAGGTATATGCAATCATCCCCCTACCAGATATTAAGAGGAAACAGGTCCTTACTGTGGTCTCTAATGGAAAAAACACAGCTTCCATGGGTCTGTCAACATTCCAGGATGCTTCTTAAATAGCTTAAAACAGAATCTATCAGGGCCACTACAAACCCTCTTTAACCACAGCCTCTGGATGGGTTTTGACCCAGAAGAATGGAGGACTGCAACAGTCTCCCCTCTGCACAAGAGGGGTTCATTAACTGTCCCAGAGAAAAGGCCATGGAGAAAATTATCATGGAACCAATTGATAACAACATAATAACTCTGCAAACACTGGACCAGACTCAATTTGGCTTTGTCAAAGGGAAGTCTTGACTGCTCAGTCTGGTGAACTTCTTTGAGAAAGTTTCCAAGGCCATTGATGAGGGTAAAATAGTAAACACCACTTATATAGACCTGGCCAAAGCTTTTGGCACATTTCCCCACTCAGGAATCATAGATAAACTTACTGAGTTAGGATTTAAACCCTTACATCATCAGATAGATAGCCAACTGACTCACTGACAGGACATATGTTGGCCAGATAGGTGAATCTACTTCCAATAAGAAACCTGTTCCTAGCGGTGTCCCACAAGGATCAGTTTTGGGACCCCTCCTGCTTGGTTTATATTTCTCTGATGTGAAGGCAAATGGTAGGGACTTTGGCTCACCAAGTTTACTGACAACTGTAAGCTGGGAGGAATCACTGAATCCCTAAACTATATCAGCATCCTACAAACAGTCCTAAAATGACAAACGACTGGTGCCAAGATATTTAAGTGTTCAACAGTTTTATCATTCTCAGTCTCTCCAGGTAAAAGACAGGTCTTCTGAAGATGGGAGATTAATTAAATGCATACAGTTGCATCAGCTAAACATTTCCAAAATTCCCACTCCACATGTCATGTTTTCCTACATCTGCCCAGAAATCACCCTTGGCAAATGACCCACTTCAGTCTGAAATGATTAATTGACAGAAAAGTAACTTTCTTGACATGGAAACCCACAGGAAATGACATAACTAGTGATGACATGACTAAAAATGGGTCATCAAACTTTGGATCAAGGTACATTGCATAAACAGACCATTTTCATTTCCAGAACTTGAAATGTTATTGAGGAGAGCCGGCTATGACTGTCCTTCTGCCAGACAGCTACATTATGACTCAGTTACCTGTTTTCTTCCCTAGTCTCAAATACTGTAAGCTTGCAGGTTGCAGGTTATTAAGCAAAATATCACCTACCAGCTATTCACTGGTCCCAGGACAGAAAAGGAACCTCTGTCTGCCACTAGATGGCAAGTGTCTATGTAGCAGGTTATCAGAATGAAAAGCTTCTTGTTGTAATGCTTGCTTTCTGTCAACTGGAAATCTACATTTCATGGCACAGACCCTCTTATTTCAGTTGAAATCAGCATATAGACCAAGAGTGACTACCTAGTCAGTATGGCTGCTTTTACCCAGTGTACTAAGCAGCAATGGCATTAGTCAGGTGCCTCGGTTCAGATTCTCTCTATCACAAACAGTGAATGCTTGTACTCCTGCTTTCCTTATTTGCAATCTGCTTCTGAAAGACAGCGGCAATGGATTCATCTGTATACCTCCTAGGGGAAATATGCTTGTTTGTGATTTATCTATTGAAGTTGCAGTTACTTTCTGCTTCCAGTGCATATATCCAATGCCATTTCAAATGTTGCCATCTTTTATATCAGTGGCAGTTATTGCAGAGGATTAAAACTCTATACTGTTACTGAGCTGCTTCCTGTAGTCAAAGGCACAGGGTTTGATTCTTTCTAGACCTGAGTGGCCTAGTGGGCTAATGCACTGCTAATGCACTAAAAAAATCATAATTCCTGTAATTTATGTAATTACCTATAGTTTTCCTAACATATTGTACTTAGTACACACTAAAATCACAGTGTGTAAGCACAGAATCAATGTTTTCACAAAATACTATAATGTAGGGTAAATAAGGCCATATTAAGCCAGTTTTAAATGATTTACTACAACCTTAGCTTCATCATGCTTGGCTACATGTTAGAGTTCATTAATCACCCATAAAGTTTTTCATCAACAACAGAATTCCACAGCAGGTGTGAAATGAGATGAAAATGTCCCCATTTACTTTGACGAGGCAGTGGACTAGGTGAAAATGTTCCAATTCAACTTGATGAGACAATCTTGTTGTGCATGCTCGACAAATATACCTACTATCAATTATTTCCCATGAATACATTATAGATCATAGTGAGAAGTGGTAGAGAAGACATTGGTGAACTATGGTTTTGTAGGAAGTGAAGCATGCTTTGACATTTCTGCAGTATTTGTGGCTCTGTCACAGAGAGAACAGTAGGAAGAAAGTTTACTGCAAACCTTTTGTAATTACTTGTTACGTAATTGTGAGTTTATATCCTGTTGAAGAATGTTAGGGACAATGGCAATGTTGTGTTGCATGGATACTGAGTAGGTCTTTGACAGAATCATCTGAATAAGAAATCATCTTTGAAGAAGACTGCTGATATTATAGGTATGTCCAACTTTGATTTTTGAGACATTGTTCCTTACATTGTAATTAATTACTGATTTCAGCTCTTGTTTTGTGTACACATGTTGAAGACATATGACATGTATATAGTTTATTATATTTTTAGTGTGAAGTTATTTAACTATTAATGTATTGCTTAGGGGATTTAAATGATTTGTTCTTGTGGATTTTTTTGTTTATTTTACAATTTCCACATTTTATTTGTGGTGAGGAATAGATGGGTACATATTTCTGTATGTTTTTAGGATTTTTAAACTTTTTGGCCTTGTTTTATTTCAGTCAGTTTTTCCAATGAAATATGTCTAAGACTTGATATTTTTCTGACAGGTGGAATTTGTTTCAGGCAGTCACAGGACACACCTGCACTTTGTGGCAGCAGGTTTGCATTACACTTGATGTCAGTGCACTTTACACTAATATACCACATGGGGCCAGTCTGGAAGCCATAGAATACTGGCTATACAAATTAGATTTATATCAGCCTGGTTTTAACACCTTTTTGATATGCCTCACCGAACATGTCCTTACTAAAAATGTATTTTTCTACCAGGAACAATGCTATTGGCAAATAAAAGCAACAGCGATGGGGGCTTCTTTTTCCCCTATTTATGCAGACATTTTTAAGGCTTATGTTGAAGAACATTTGATTTATGCCAGTGCACATAACATTTACCTAGAGGAAATGGGCATTTGGAGAAGGTCCTTGGATGATTGCTGGATCGTATGGAGATTGGATGTGGATTATTTATTGGAATTTGTGGGCTATCTTAATGAGAATAAATGGGGCCTACAATTCATGGTGAATTATAATTTGGAACAAATAACATATCTTAATGTCCTAAGCACCAGAAATACCAATCATACCCTACGAACTGAGGTATTTCACAACTATCCACAATACAATTCCCTTCTCCATGCATCTGGCTTTCATCCACCTCATATAGCCAGAAATATTCCAAAGTCACAGTTGATAAGAATGAGACACATTTGCTCACAGCAAGCCACATGAACACTTTAAGAAAAATTAAACTAATAGATTTCATGACAGCGGTTATAAAATGAGACATGTTTTGGGTGCTAGCAATTGGGCTTCAGCATTAAATAGAGGCGATCTTTTGAAATATAAGGATAAACAAGAAATTACCAACTCTGATATCCGATTAGTTACCACATATGGAAGAAATACGGCTATACTCATGAATAGTGTACAAATACACTGGAACATTTTGTTGGCCGATAATAACTTATCACAATTTCACCAGGAAAAATGTCGATTTTCATTCCGTAGGGGCAGAAATTTGGGTTCACATCTGAGCCACTATAAATGAGGGCCCAGAAGCTCTACACCTTCTAGCACACAAAAAACTTTAATGGGGAGTACTCTTGTTGGGCGTTCTCCCTGTGGCCACTGTAGCTATTGTAATAGAATTATGAAGTCCAAACAATTTACAAGCAAAAATTCTGGAAATGTATTTGATGTCAGATTTTTTGCCAACTGCAGTAGTGATTGGGTGATCTATTTGGCTATATGCAGTTGCTCAGCATTTTATGTGGGTCAGACTTCAAGACCACTGAGAATAAGAATATCTGAACATATCAGTGATATGAGGATTAGGAAGCCAGTAGGGCATTATATAAACAATCCATAATACATCCTACAGCTGCTTTCAGATTTATGGTAATAGACAAAATTGTGGGCAACAGAATAAATAAAGCTGGTTGGCATACTATTCTTGATGCCAAAGAAAAGAAGTGGATAATTAAATTGGCTGGACTTTTTCCACCCGGACTTAATGAACACTTGTAATCTGACCAATCAGTTTGCTTTTTGTGGTTGATGTCATGCAAAAAAGAAACTTGTCTCTTTCTTTTTTAACACTGAGGAAGGCTATGTAAAAATGTAGCCAAAACCGGTTTGTTGTTTTCTTTTGCTGACATGTAATAAAATATTTACATTGGTTTCAGCATCACAGTTTGCTGGCTTATTTTGCTGTTTTTTTATATTATGGTTCAAGTTGTGCAATTACCTTATGTGCAGGGGCTGTTTTTTACTATTTTACAATTTCCACATTTTATTTGTGGTGAGGAATAGAAGGGTACATATTTCTGTATGTGGTTAGGATTTTTAAACTTTTTGGACTTGTTTTATTGCGATCAGTTTTTCCAGTTAAATATGTCTAAGACTTGATATTTTTCTGACAGGTGGAATTTGTTTCAGGCAGTCACAGGACACACCTGCACTTTGTGGCAGCAGGTTTGCATTAC
This sequence comes from Protopterus annectens, assembly GCF_019279795.1. NCBI lineage: Eukaryota > Metazoa > Chordata > Ceratodontiformes > Protopteridae > Protopterus > Protopterus annectens. The sequence continues at coordinate 253,861,987 of NC_056729.1, read as the reverse complement.
CAGTTCTGTGCTTTGCCATTTAGTTTGTCTACTTCTCCCAGTCTTTACATTACCCTAGGGGTTCATATTTACCCTTACCTGGATGACTGTCTCATTCAGGGAGAATCAACACCAGATACTCTAAATGCCTTGCAGGGGTAACAGTGCTTCCAAAAGGCAGGTCTCATCCTAAATCCCAAACTCTTCCACAGGCAAGATTCTTTTTTCGCAGGGCCCTTATTGATTCTTTGCAACAAAAAACATTCCTCCCCAGGATAAGATATCTTATCTATTTGTCCAGCTTGCTGCCTACGTAACAAATAACAGCAAGGACATTTCTGAGGATCTTGGGTAACATGGCATCCTGCATACTCATGATTCCCTTTGCAAAGCTGCACATATGTGAAAGCTTCAATAGTTCTTATGAATTCTTGGAAACAGCATTCTCAGCTGCTGAAAACTCCATTACCTCTTTATCCATGCTTCAAAAATGAGGTACTATGGTGGGAAAACACCATCCTGCAGAATCCAGATGCAAATTTCTCTCTACCAGAGACAGACAAGACCATCATCCCAGACAATACAGACATAGCATGGGAAGTTCACCTAGGTTCCATGAAGGTGCAGGACATCTGAACACTACATCAGGCAAAGCTGCATATAAACCAAAAGTAAATGTTAGCTATTTACTCAGCCATAAAAGCCTTCCAACACAGTTTGATCCCAGGGACTTTACAGATTTAGACAGACAGCAACACAGTGATTTGCCTGAACAAACACTGGAGTTCCCTTTCTCGCGCCTTGTGCAGTCTTGCAATGAAGATTCGGTTGTTAATACAAGAATCAAAACTAACACTTATAACATCCTACATGCCAGGACAGAACAATACCCTGCCAGACTATTTAAACAGGGAATTTCTAGACCCCAATGAATGGATGCTGAAAATGGAGATATTTCTGGACTTAACTTTGCAGTGGGAAATTCCCTAAATAGATATTTTTGCCCCTCACCAAAGTAGACAACTTCAGAGGTTCTGCTCCAAAATCCAATAGGTGGAGACATGGAAAACAGATGTGTTCTTATTCAAATGGACCAACCTGTTCCTATATGGCTTTCCACCTTTACCTCTGATTCCCACTGTATAAAGTTCAGGTAGGACAAACCAAGTAGGATTCTCATAGACCCCTTCTGGCTGAGACTATGCTGATTCTCCCTCCTACAGACCCTCCGTCAATGGAGAGTCTAATCTGCCATACAGAAATTAGATCTAGTCAGCCAGGCCAATGGCTTGATATTCCACAAAAATGCTAACCATAGTGAATGAGGCAAAAAAACCTCCACCAGAAAATCATATTTAGTAAAATGGAAGAGATTTTCCATCTGATACCACAGCAAACCCTTCCCAGGCAGACATCAGTTTAGTCCTGAAATACATTTGTTTCAAGTTTGTTCAGCCAGGGCATTTCATACTCTAGCATTAAGGTGCATGCCTCTGCCATCTCAGCTTGCTTTCTCTATTTCCTTCCTATCTATTCTCACCCCCACCTAAAGCTATTCTTGAATGAGTCATTCACTTAAGGCTCCTCAGAAGGAATACTGTGTGTGTGTGTGTGTGTGTGTGTGTGTGTGTGTGTGTGTGTGTGTGTGTGTGTGTGTGTGTGTGTGTGTGTGTGTGTGTGTGTGTTTTTTAAAGCAATTCAGATGCATGTGCAATTGTGGAGGGGCCTGTGCCGTGGTGTAGGTTAGGATCGGATGTTTTGCTAGTCTTGCCATAAGGATATGTTAGTTCAACGGGTACAATTGCCCTTCCGGCATTTTAAATATACACATTGCAATTAACTACTGTCATTGTTAAAAATAAAAAAAAAAGGAAAAAGATGCTTTAGATTTTTGAAGTATATGCAGGGTTTTCACCCTTTTCAGTTTGTCTTTGTATTGAGGTTCTGACTAATCATTGAGGGCGGAAGTCAGAAATTGACAGATATCAGAACTTCAGAAACATACTTGGGCAAGCCTGTCATTCGATTGGTTTGTTAAGTTACTAGGGGCGATAATTAAATGGGGTCACTATTTGTCAGCCATAAGGGGTTAGACTAAGGTTAAAGTGTTTAATTTGACTAACACAAGGTGCAGGGTTTCTTCTCGTAAGAGAAGTTGGGTGAGAGAGATGTATTCAAAAAAAAAAAAAAGTGGCAGCTGGTTACAGTACAGCTAATGTTTGGCTGGTTTATATATTGTGTAAGAGGTGTACATACAGTTTTCTTATGGGTAGAGGGGGTTTCTGAGGATATGGTATTGCTCAGTCCTGTAGGTGTTGATGTTCTCTTTGGCTTTGCTTTCCAGAGTGCTGACTCTTACATTTTACATAATTCTGGGTTTATGTGCAGGCTTTTAATATTGTAGAGGCAATTTCTATGTCTGAACACACAGGGTCTGGCATCTTGAAGTGATTCTGTATTTTAATCGCCCTCAGTATCTCCAACATGCAGTGCTCGGTGGTAAGAATTATATCATGCAGTTTTCTTTATTCATAGGTTCATAGGTTCATAGGTTCATACTAGGCTATCTGCCCGAGGGCATTTACAAGCCTAGCCCAGGGAACTATACCCATTATTTTGCTGTGCCTCTGTCAAGCAGTGACACTCCATCCATTGGTCAAGATTTCTCTTGAACAAGGCCAGCAGTGCTCTGCCTCACATATACTTTTATTCCACAGCATAGGGAGTCTTTGGGTGATGAATCTATGGATCTAGATTTTTGAGGTGAAGCATATTCATCAAATCTGGGTTTGACATGGCCTTGTATGTTAGGCAAAGGTCACCTCTGAGCGAATAGAGCTGGAGTTCTTTCAGTCGGGCAGCATAGGACAGATGTTTGAGACCCTTTATCCTTTTGGTGAGGAACTTTTGTGGCCTCTCCAGCTGCTGCAAGTGTCGGGTCAGATACATTCGAATGGGGCATTGTACTCAATCATTGGTCTGATGAGTGATGAGTATAGGGAGACTATGACCTCCCTTGATCTAGATGAGAATCCCTTCATGATAAGGTGGGCAATGTTGACAGACTACTATCAACCTGGGTCCCCAGGTCCCTGATAACTTGTTCTGTGCTCAGTGGATTGGCACCTATTTGGTAGCTAGTATGACTATGCATTTTTGGCATTTAACGCTCTGGCACCAGTTATCCGTTTCTGTGAGACCCTTCTGAAGGATATCTGTGTCAGATGTGTTTTCTACTATGTTTGCAGTCATCTGCAAACTTTGTCAATAACCCTCCTGTGTTTGCTTGTACTAGGACTGAGCCCTGTGGTACACCACTTGTGACAGGCTTTGAGTCTGACATGGCGCCAGCAACTCTGACCCTGTGGGTTCTGTCACGCAGCCAGTTTGCAACCCATCTTGTGATGTATGGGTTAACATTTAAGCTGATGAGTTTTTCAATGATAGATCGAGGTAGGCTGTATGGACTGCCTTTCCCTCATCAATGGCTTTGGTGACTGTTTCGAAAAAGTCAACCAAGTTTAGAAGGCATGATCTGCCTTTGACAAAGCCAAACTGGGATGGATCCAAAGTCTGCAAATTCCCTATGTCTTTATTTATGAGGTCCATTATGATCCTCTCCATGGCTTTGCAGATAAGGCTTGTCAAGCTAATGGGCGGTAATTTGGACCACAGTTGCAGTATCCAGAGGTAAGACTATGATTAAACAGCTTTCCTAGCTGTGGGTTTAATTCCTCATTGAGTTAGGACACCATCAGGTCCCATGGATGCTGTGTTTTTGCTTTGGAGAGAGCAGTTCTCACTTTGGAGATGTTTGGGGCTGCTATAGATATCTCTCCTTTGGGGAGGGGAGAGAAGTTGCACTGAACCTGTCAGCCAGTATGTTGGCAATGTCTGTAGGATCAGTAATCTTCACATCATTTTGAACTAGTTCTGAGCATATCTATAGCTAAAGAAGGCCTTATGATTGTCTTTTGAGTCTTTAGCTATTTTTCTCTCAAAATTTGCTTTGGATGATTTTATGAGAGCTCTTAGTTTTTACTTATAGTGATCAAGGGTGTCTTACCTTTTAAGGATTTTGCTCTATCTTGTAGTAGCTTCCTCCTTTTGTTGTAGAGTTTGTTTATGGCTGGGGTCCACCAGACTTTTGGTACAAAGAGTCTTTGTTTTGCTTGGGATTGCCTTATCCATGCAGTCCTGCAGGTGCTGGTAGAAGGCATTTGTAAGTGATTCATACTGTTTTCCGCCAGCTCGGGGCCTTAAAGGAGACCACACTAGTCTTTAGAAGTGTGAAGTCGGCGAAGTTCTTTACTGTGGTCTTTTTATTTCAGGTGGGGTGGGATGAGGACCTCCAGCGAGATTAGTTTGTGATCTGATCTCACCAGTGAGGGGTATACTTCGGTGTTGAACATTGTGCTGTGATGATGAGATCAAGTATGTTTTCTCCTCTTGTGGGGATGGTGACTAGTTGTTCCATGGCATTTGAGTTTATGAATTCCAGGAACTTTTGGGCTAGTGTTTGGGCTTGAGTAGTGTTCCCAGTCTATATTAGGGTAATTGAAGTCACCTAGTATGATGGTGTTTGGTGATACATTTATCCCCTCTAGTGTTTTCAGGAAGGCCATGTGAGGTCCCTGAGTTTGTGAGGGTGGCCTGTAACATGCTACAATTTGCAGAGCAGTCTTGCCTATGGTTAATTGCACCTGGATGGTCTCCGATGCATACCAGTCTTGAGGTGTGGGTGTCCTTGATGAATATGGATATGATAAGAGGTAAAACCTGATAGTGCTGGGGTGCTCTCAGGAGCCTTGAACCAGGTTTCTGTCACTGCACAGACATCGATGTTCTCCATACTGAGAAGGGCCTCGCATTTTGAGATTTAGACTTCTGGCATTGAGCAGCATTACCCTTAGTGTTCTAGGGTGGTAGGTTTAGAATTTGAGCCTTAAAGGCACTATGCCAATATCCAGAATAAAGCTCTTTGTCAGTGCATTGGTTACAGGCATGGAGTGATTGCCTACTGTGACAGCTCATAGCAGGAGAATTGAATCATGGACTGTTTCCTTGTTCTAGACTTTACTTTTGGATGGATTGGGGAATGATCATTGAACCGTAACAGCACAGCGTGGGTGGGTTTTTAGGACAGTCATGGTGATGTCAGTGGTGGGGCCATGGTTGGCAGGAAGGTCCTTACTACAATTACTAAATATTTGCAGGGTGATGACACAATTGATATGTTATCGGTTAACTCTTTCAGTTGCTAAGTGTGGTAGGGAGGGTTACATACAAAACTTAGTTCTTTGTGTTCAGAAGCCTGACAAAATTAGAGGGGGGTTTTGAGTGTGTTTGAAGGACAAGGATGCTTACTATGACTTACATTTCATTTTTCTTTGCAAATGGCGGTGCTATGATGGGTCTTTCACCAGTTGGAGGATTATGCAATGCAGGCACAGATGATTCAGTGCAGAGGTCATATCAGTTGATGGTGTGAATGATGTGGTCTTACCAGGTGATGGATGCTGCTGTAAGTTGTTTTGACTGATGGATCTGCAAGGGTTTTACTCGCAGGTGGTGATATAGTTTTGCCTCTACATTTTGGCGTGAGTGGGTGCGGCATATGAGTGTGTGGTGACTGGTAAGGAGGATATATCTCAGGAGATTAGTGAAGTGAGTATTAAGGTTTAATTATGTGGAGTTTGGGGTCTGTCCTCAGATGGGGTATTGTTCTACCGAATAAGGTTGTTTAGTCTGTTTTCAGGTTAGGGGATTTTGGGGTGTTAATTTCCCTTAGGGTAGAGTTCACATCGAGCATGGAACCTTGTTGCAGTAGGTTATGGCCTTTCCCATTTCAGTATCGTTTAGCTACAAGAGACCAGGTTTATGTTGGTAGTCGCCAGGTACACGCTCAGTGGGTGGGTAGGTATATGGAGGTACAGGCGATAGATGAGGAAGGTATGTTGGGTATTCACAACAGCCAGATTTTTTTTTGGTGGGTAACAGATGAGAATTTCTTATGGACTTTTATTGAATCAAGGAGTCTATGGGCCAATTTGTAGGACTGGTTCCTACTTATAAGGAAGGTCAGTTTTGATGTTATGGTGAGGTAGGAATCAGGGATGGGTAACTTAGTACGACCAGGTTAAGGTGTCTGAAGGAGGAATGTGAAACTTGGATGTTGGTTCCAATTTAGCATGCATTATGCTTTAGTAAGTGCTCTTGGGGGGAGTAGGGTTCATTCTCGCTGGGTTAATATGGCAGGGGTATGGGTTGTTGATGTGGCTATCGGAGGGTGTTAGATTATAGGAATTAGCTGCGTGTTGCAGGAGTCATAGGGTGGGGGTGTTGTGAGTTGGGTCAAATTGTGTTGCGGTTGTCGGGATAAGAGATTGGTGGGATGGATTTCAAGTTTATTTTTTGGGCGTGTGAACAAGGTGGGGAATTTTTTTTTTTTTTGTAAGGAGGACTTACCAGTGACTGCTACAGTGGTAGGATGGTTAAGGTTAGGTTACGTTTTTAAATCTTGAGTAGTGGGGCATATGCTGGAATGTTTACGGTAGATTTGTTAGTGTGAGGGGTAGGGATATTGGCACTGTCAAGTTAAGTGGTTTGCAAGGGGTGGTTGTTCGCAAATAGAGGGTCATGGGTCTATGTTTAGGGAGGTTTCTTCATGCGTTTGAATTCATTAACAAGGTGTTTTTGGTCACCAGATGGGTGAAGAAAATAAAAAAAAAAAAAAGTTTGCAGTGGGGCAGGATGGTATATCAGTTACATTGCCTCATTTCAGACTGCGTTGGATTTCCTATATTTTTGGTGGATCACTGGATAGGTATCAACACTAATATGGGTTATCAGTTATTGGAGGGTGTTTTTTATTGGTTATGATATGCTAGGATGTTATTGGATGTTTATTTCAAAAAATTGGTGATGCGGATTGCTACAATATTGATTTGAAGAAGGTGTCATCTGATTATTAATTGGGCAGTTAAACAGGGCTGCGGTCAGACATTATGGAGTAATTGGAATTGTAATGAGAGAACTCATGTGGTGGTTATATTCATTGGGCAGTTAAATGGGACTGCAATCTGATGTGAGGGTATGCAGTGGCTTCTGGATGGTTTCAAGTGAAGAGACTTCATTTGGTTATTATAGTCATTAGGTGGCAAAATGGGGCTTCTATGTGGCATGATGGTATGTAATTGTCTTTTTGCAGTTTTTAAGGGGCAGAGGGTTAGTGTTTGGGCTGTCCATTTCATTGATAATGCCCTTGGGAATCATTGTGAGGACTTCATTTGCTGTTGGAGAAGGATTATTTAGCTCTTGCGCAGTGGTTATGCTAGATTATAATGTTATGGTTTGTTACATTAGCATAAGAGAGGGATCATGGGTTTGCTTTTACCTGTTAGGTGACCGCCTAGATTTGTTGGTTATGTGACAGGGTTTTTGGAGGAGGATAAGGATCCATTTTTGTTAGGGAGGATGGTCTACACCGAATGATGTTTGCCCTTAGGTCTTAATGGTGGTTAGGTTTTTGGAAGTTTGGTCAGAGGGGGAACAGCCTGGTCAGGCTGGTGGCTGGAGAAGATGTGCAGGCTTGCCCTCTTCTGTTCCCCCTCTGGTGTTGTATGTTCAATTCAATAAGTTTGGTAAGGAAATTGAGCAGTTGTGCTGCTTGATAAGTAAATAAGTAAGCAGAGATGCTTATTTGGTTGGAGGTGTAAGTCAATAAATTGAAGGTGAGTGATGTAACGCTGTCTTGTAAGTCAGAGGATAAGTGAGCAAGTGGGGGACACTGCTTATTCCAAGGGTGAGTTGTTACACTGCCCTTGTGGTTATTTATTTTATGCTTTCTTTCCATGGACATTATTATCACCTGTGTCATGTTTGGTTGAAATTAATAACTACTGATTAACAATCATGTTTATGGAAATTTAATAAAAATCATCAAATGTCATTCAGTGTGATGTGTTTATTGAAGAGGACCAGGACAAATGAGGTTTGAACAGATTGATTTGCCCTGGGGCATCTTCAAGTGGGGCTAGATAAATAGAGTAGCAGGAATTAAGTGGATAATGGTAGGATAAGGTTAAATGGGATGGAGGGATGTTTGGGAAGAAATGAGGTAAGGGTAGGGAGGCTCTTAAAGAGTTTTAGGCAAGTGTAACTGGGGTAGGAGTCGCTTTTTTGGCGTGAACTTGCTACCTTCCATCCCTTCCTTTTTTATTAGTGTGGATTGTGGTTATTTTAGTTTGGGTAGGGCGGAGAAGAGGAGCAGGCTTGTCCTCTTCTGTTCCCTTTCTGTTGTTGTATGTTCAATTCAATAAGTTTGGGAAGGAAGGTGAGCGGTTGCACTGCTTGATAAGTAAATAAGCAAGCAGAGCTGCTTATTTGGTTGGAGGTGTAAGTCAATAAATTAAAGGTGAGCGGTGTAATGCTGCCTTGTAAGTGAGAGGATAAGTGAGCAAGAGGGGCATGCTGCTTATGCCAAGGGTGAGTGGTTACGCTGCTCTTGTGGAAGTTATGGTTATTTATTTTATGTTTTCTTTCCATGGATGTTATTATCATCTGTGTCATGTTTGGTTGAAATTAATAACTTCTTCAGAATGCAACAAATTTCCCACTACAAAGCATTTAAATACAAGACAAATTACAAACAAATTGAACTAATTAAACAATCAAATAATTAAACTGTTAAAACCAATAAAAATACTATATAATCAACCAAAAAATGAAAAAGAATCACACACTTTATCAACATGTAATTTCCTATATTTTAAAAAACATTTATGTTGATGGAATCATTTAATCCAGGGAATTTATCTGAATTAAGTTTAATTTGCCACATAGTTTCACGCTGTTCTAAATGGTTTTTAAAGTCACCTGCTCTAAGGTCAGAATGCACAACATCCAAAACAGAAAATAAAAATTTTTTGTAGGTGTTACAAACAATTGAATGTTTAAAAAGAGCATTGTTCTCGTCTTTAGTTTTGATGCTGTATAAATGCTCCCTAATTCTAGTTTTAAGACAACGGGTTGTCATTCCAATGTAAAATGCTAAGCATCCAGAACATTGGCTGATGTAAACAACCCCCTTTGAGTTACAATCAACGTAACCAGGAACCTTAAAGGTGTTATCAATAGCTTCAATTTTAATATAAGGTCCCTCAGAAATAAACCTGCACATGTTGCAACTATGACAACAGTGCATCCCTGTCTTGTTGGTGTGTGCGTTAGATTCAACAGGAGTGTTACTTTCCAAAATTCTTTTTAAGTTGTGGTGATTCCTAAAAACAAACAAAGGACCTTCACCCACTGTTTTCCTGATATCTTCATTACCATTAATAATCTTCCAATTATCTTTGATAATTTGCCTAATGTGTGCTCCATCCGAACTAATGTCCAAAGAGCACATAACATGTGGATTAATTTCACTTTTCTTATCTAGTTTGCCAACACCTCTAGCTGGTAAGGAAGGAGAATCTAATAAAGCTTTAAAACTGCACGAACGCCTGCTTAAAATCTCATCACTTGCCTGTGTAAGTTGACCAATTTCATATCCCCTCTAAACAAATAAAGATATAATAATATTGAATTCATCGAGTAGGTCACTATATTTGGATGTCATCCGACTAGCTCGTATAAGTTGACCACGGGGAATGTTCTTAATAACATGTCCAGGGTGGTTGCTTGAGTGATGTAAATATCCATTTGTGAATGTCTCTTTACGATGAATTCTACTATGAAACCTTAAATCCTTATCGTCCCAATACAATAATACATCCAAAAAATTGACCCACAATCCTACACAACCCTTAGTGAATTTCAAAAATTCAGAAGATGAGTTGATATCCAAAATCAACTCATCAACTATAGCTGAATCGCCTTCAATAACAAAAAATAAATCATCAATAAAACGACAATAAAACCTGATGTTAAACTCTTTGTTCAAGTTTGGCATGACCTCAGACTCCCACCAGGCCATGACTAAGTTGGCAAAAGCCGGAGCAGCCGGTGAACCCATGGCCACCCCTTTCTTTTGTCTATAGTACTTGTTGCCGAAAAGAAAACAATTGTTCTCCAAAATTAATTCTAGAAATAGCCTGATTGTAGAAATAACGCTGGGGGTGAATCTACCATTTTTCTTGAACAAAAAGTCACAAACTGCATCAATTCCTAGGGTATGAGGAATACAGGTATACAAGGAGATAACATCAGTGGTAAAAATGATGTGTCTTAAAGGATCAAAACCACATTCATGCAAAAAGGTTCCAAATCTACTTAAAAAATGCCATGAATCCTTAATAAATGAAATCTCATCAACTAAAATTGGACCCAAAATGGCATCAATAACCAAAGAAATGCCTTCAGTGACTGAATGTGGACAGGAAACAATAGGTCTAAGTGGGGGATTTCCAGTATTCTTATGGGTTTTAGGTATACCGAAAATCACCCCTATTCGTGGCTCAATAACCACACAAAAATCATAAACTTCACGGGTAATGTCTCCTGTCATAAATAAGCCGTACAGCACAGAGTGTATAAAACGCACCCTACGATTAAAGTCATAAAGACTTATAGTCTCATACTCTTCGCTGTTATTAATGATGTCTAACATCTTGATATTATATGCCTCTTGGCTCATGACTACAATGTTACCCCCTTTGTCGCTCTTCATAAATCTGAAATCCTTACAAAGAGATTTCAGATTTTTCAAAGCCTGTCTTTCATCCTTGGTAAGGTTATCTGTAATGTACCTATTATTGTTCAAGACTTTAGTAATATCTAATATACATTGTTCCTCAAACACCTTAATGGTGTGATGTAAATGGGGTAAAGACTGATGGTTTGATTAATGTCTTGTTGTTATGCTCTTGCTTAGTTAAAACATCCAACAAATAATGCACATTCAATTTCCTGGTGAATTTCTTAATATCAATGATGGTGTTAGTAAAATTAGCTCTAGAAGTAGGAATGAAATTCAATCCAAACTTTAAAACATTAATTTCACAGTCAGAGAAGCAGTGGTCAGTCAAATTTATTATACTAAACTGGTCTAAAGTCCTTTCTAAGTCTCGTCGCCCGAAGAGTTCTACCCTAGGAAGGTCCGGCTTCGGGTCAGCACAGTGTTCCTGCTGTTGTAATTCCCTTTTTTGTTGAAAAAAGTAGATGATGAAGAAGAACCTGATGTCATATTACCACCAATGTTGCTTCCCATCTTAACTTTAGGTCTAACTGACCCATCATTGTTAATAGAATGTCCATTAGTTTCAGTGTCTTTGTTATCCATGACTTCTGCTTTCTCGGCACTGCAATCACTGTTGCTGAAAGTTTTAACATTGTGATCTTTGTCAGGAATAATGTCAAAGTTACTGTTAGTTTGCTGACATTCGAGATGTTTCCCACTGTTGTCTGTGGCGTTAATAGCGCCAACTAATCTAGGTTCATTTGAACCATTAGTCACAGCACTATAAGTTCTTTCACCCCACTGATTTGGAACATTCCGGCGATTAAATTCGCCTCTGGATGCTGTAAAATTACTTTTATTGGCAAAGTTGTTGTATGCAGTATGGTTGTCGTAGGAAATGATGTCGCGGGTTAACTTAACCTGCTTACGGCTAATAACCTCAGCCGTATGCTGTTCTAATTCATCATGTAATGCTACAAACAACTCACTCGCTTTCGTGTCACCCAACAGGCTCTTTAACTCACTTTCAACCAGCACTATCTCGTCCTTTAGATCACTCATTTTATCAAGATTATTGTCAATGAGTAACTTCAAAAAATCAATACCGGCTGCGTTGAAAAAATTGACTAAATTTTTATTTTCTGTTTTGGATGTTGTGCATTCTGACCTTAGAGCAGGTGACTTTAAAAACCATTTAGAACAGCGTGAAACTATGTGGCAAATTAAACTTAATTCAGATAAATTCCCTGGATTAAATGATTCCATCAACATAAAATGTTTTTTAAAATATAGGAAATTACATGTTGATAAAGTGTGTGATTCTTTTTCATTTTTTGGTTGATTATATAGTATTTTTATTGGTTTTAACAGTTTAATTATTTGATTGTTTAATTAGTTCAATTTGTTTGTAATTTGTCTTAGTATTTAAATGCTTTGTAGTGGGAAATTTGTTGCATTCTGAAGAAGTCTTGTGACGAAAGCGGGTATTAAACATTTGACTACGCTATTGCACCTTTGCCTCTCATCTCGTGCTTTGACTGTGATTTTATTTACTTGGTTTTTTGCTTCGTACGTTTTTTCTTGGTGTTTTTTGGAGCAATGTCTGAAGTAGGAGATGATGAACTTTTAAACTTATCAGTTCATGCGACACCGACATCGGCTGCTACCACTTTAAGTGAGCTTTTGACTGCAACTCTTTTGGATATACAGAGTTCTTTGAAGATCTTGGTTTCAAAGGCTAACGGAAAGGAACGTGCTGATGTAAGACATAAAAGTACGGCTGATACATTGAGTCCTAATTCATCCTTTCAAGAGCTGGATACGGTTATTGAAGCAACGGACAAGCGTGACAAGGATTATTGCTGGGCAGCGGCGTCTAGTTCACAGGAGAAACCTTTATCGGACAACATTGTTTGCTGCAAGTCAGTTCAACCTTTCCTTGATGGAGTACAGAATCCTTTTTGTTGTTCAGGTAAAGAGCACCGAGTTCCTAATTCTATTGATGTTAATAACAAACGTAATCTTTTATTGAGGCTATTGAAAAGACATCGTTCACTTGATTTAGAAAATTGCTATTTCAAGCGTTGTATGGAGTTGGGCATAGTCCCTAAAGGACTGAGATTTTTTTAAATGCCCCAATGGGGTTACTTGCATTTCACCTTTTTTTAAGACTTTAGTCAATTTTTTCAATGCAGCCGGTATTGATTTTTTGAAGTTACTCATTGACAATAATCTTGATAAAATGAGTGATCTAAAGGACGAGATAGTGCTGGTTGAAAGTGAGTTAAAGAGCCTGTTGGGTGACACGAAAGCGAGTGAGTTGTTTGTAGCATTACATGATGAATTAGAACAGCATACGGCTGAGGTTATTAGCCGTAAGCAGGTTAAGTTAACCCGCGACATCATTTCCTACGACAACCATACTGCATATAACAACTTTGCCAATAAAAGTAATTTTACAGCATCCAGAGGCAAATTTAATCGCCGGAATGTTCCAAATCAGTGGGGTGAAAGAACTTATAATGCTGTGACTAATGGTTCAAATGAACCTAGATTAGTTGGCTAATAACGCATACAGACAACAGTGGGAAACATCTCGAATGTCAGCAAACTAACAGTAACTTTGACATTATTCCTGACAAAGATCACAATGTTAAAACTTTCAGCAACAGTGATTGCAGTGCCGAGAAAGCAGCAGTCATGGATAACAATGACACTGAAACTAATGGACATTCTATTAACAATGATGGGTCAGTTAGACCTAAAGTTAAGATGGGAAGCAACATTGGTGGTAATATGACATCAGGTTCTTCTTCATCATCTACTTTTTTCAACAAAAAAGGGAATTACAACAGCAGGAACACTGTGCTGACCCGAAGCCGGACCTTCCTAGGGTCGAACTCTTCGGGCGACGAGACTTAGAAAGGACTTTAGACCAGTTTAGTATAATAAATTTGACTGACCACTGCTTCTCTGACTGTGAAATTAATGTTTTAAAGTTTGGATTGAATTTCATTCCTACTTCTAGAGCTAATTTTACTAACACCATCATTGATATTAAGAAATTCACCAGGAAATTGAATGTGCATTATTTGTTGGATTTTTTAACTAAGCAAGAGCATAACAACAAGACATTAATCAAACCATCAGTCTTTACCCCCCATTTACATCACACCATTAAGGTGTTTGAGGAACAATGTATATTAGATATTACTAAAGTCTTGAACAATAATAGGTACATTACAGATAACCTTACCAAGGATGAAAGACAGGCTTTGAAAAATCTGAAATCTCTTTGTAAGGATTTCAGATTTATGAAGAGCAACAAAGGGGGTAACATTGTAGTCATGAGCCAAGAGGCATATAATATCAAGATGTTAGACATCATTAATAACAGCGAAGAGTATGAGACTATAAGTCTTTATGACTTTAATCGTAGGGTGCGTTTTATACACTCTGAGCTGTACGGCTTATTTATGGCAGGAGACATTACCCGTGAAGTTTATGATTTTTGTGTGGTTATTGAACCACGAATAGGGGTGATTTTCGGTATACCTAAAACCCATAAGAATACTGGAAATCCCCCACTTAGACCTATTGTTTCCTGTCCACATTCAGTCACTGAAGGCATTTCTTTGGTTGTTGATGCCATTTTGGGTCCAATTTTAGTTGATGAGATTTCATTTATTAAGGATTCATGGCATTTTTTAAGTAGATTTGGAACCTTTTTGCATGAATGTGGTTTTGATCCTTTAAGACACATCATTTTTACCATTGATGTTATCTCCTTGTATACCTGTATTCCTCATACCCTAGGAATTGATGCAGTTTGTGACTTTTTGTTCAAGAAAAATGGTAGATTCACCCCCAGCGTTATTTCTACAATCAGGCTATTTCTAGAATTAATTTTGGAGAACAATTGTTTTCTTTTCGGCAACAAGTACTATAGACAATAGAAAGAGGTGGCCATGGGTTCACCGGCTGCTCCGGCTTTTGCCAACTTAGTCATGGCCTGGTGGGAGTCTGAGGTCATGCCAAACTTGAACAAAAAGTTTAACATCAGGTTTTATTGTCGTTTTATTGATGATTTATTTTTTGTTATTGAAGGCGATTCAGCTATAGTTGAGTTGATTTTGGATATCAACTCATCTTCTGAATTTTTGAAATTCACTAAGGGTTGTGTAGGATTGTGGGTCAATTTTTTGGATGTATTATTGTATTGGGACGATAAGGATTTAAGGTTTCATAGTAGAATTCATCGTAAAGAGACATTCACAAATGGATATTTACATCACTCAAGCAACCACCCTGGGCATGTTATTAAGAACATTCCCCGTGGTCAACTTATACGAGCTAGTCGGATGACATCCAAATATAGTGACCTACTCGATGAATTCAATATTATTATATCTTTATTTGTTCAGAGGGGATATGAAATTGGTCAACTTACACAGGCAAGTGATGAGATTTTAAGCAGGTGTTCGTGCAGTTTTAAAGCTTTATTAGATTCTCCTTCCTTACCAGCTAGAGGTGTTGGCAAACTAGATAAGAAAAGTGAAATTAATCCACATGTTATGTGCTCTTTGGACATTAGTTCGGATGGAGCACACATTAGGCAAATTATCAAAGATAATTGGAAGATTATTAATGGTAATGAATATATCAGGAAAACAGTGGGTGAAGGTCCTTTGTTTGTTTTTAGGAATCACCACAACTTAAAAAGAATTTTGGAAAGTAACACTCCTGTTGAATCTAACACACACCAACAAGACAGGGATGCACTGTTGTCATAGTTGCAACATGTGCAGGTTTATTTCTGAGGGACCTTATATTAAAATTGAAGCTATTGATAACACCTTTAAGGTTCCTGGTTACGTTGATTGTAACTCAAAGGGGGTTGTTTACATCAGCCAATGTTCTGGATGCTTAGCATTTTACATTGGAATGACAACCCGTTGTCTTAAAACTAGAATTAGGGAGCATTTATACAGCATCAAAACTAAAGACGAGAACAATGCTCTTTTTAAACATTCAATTGTTTGTAACACCTACAAAAAATTTTTATTTTCTGTTTTGGATGTTTTGCATTCTGACCTTAGAGCAGGTGACTTTAAAAACCATTTAGAACAGCGTGAAACTATGTGGCAAATTAAACTTAATTCAGATAAATTCCCTGAATTAAATGATTCCATCAACATAAAATGTTTTTTAAAATATAGGAAATTACATGTTGATAAAGTGTGTGATTCTTTTTCATTTTTTGGTTGATTATATAGTATTTTTATTGGTTTTAACAGTTTAATTATTTGATTGTTTAATTAGTTCAATTTGTTTGTAATTTGTCTTAGTATTTAAATGTTTTGTAGTGGGAAATTTGTTGCATTCTGAAGAAGTCCTGTGACGAAAGTGGGTATTAAACAGTTGACTACGCTATTGCACCTTTGTCTCTCATCTCGTGCTTTGACTCTGGTTTTATTTACTTGGTTTTTTGCTTCGTACGTTTTTTCTTGAAATTAATAACTATTGATTAACAATCATGTTTATGGAGGTTTAATAAAGATCAGAAAATGTCATTTGGTGTGATGTGTTTATTGAAGGGAACCAGGACAACTGTACTTCCACTACATTCTGCTGACCAGAACAACATTTGACAAAATGTAGTGCAGCTACATTCTCCCAAGCAATCAAAATGGACCACAAAAGGGAGGAACAATAAGAAGAAAAATTAAATGGGACTTTTTTATTGGCTGTTTAGATAACAACAATGGTTGTTGCAAAATTGTTATGGATGATGGCTTTAAAGCGTTTAATTATAGTTATCTTGAACTAGAATGTACACATATTTTGCTTTTTAAAAAGGGTTTAAATTTGTTCCTGTCAATAAGCAGGATATAGTACAAGTGTTATTGCATTTTAAACTGTTTGTTAGGCAGTTTAACCTTACTTGGTTTTGCCCCCCCCCCCCCCCACTAGTAGTTCCTTGGTTTTGAAAAGGAAAACTGTCCAGATTTCAGAAGATTTTTTTTTTCATTATTGACATGGTTTGTATGTTGGACAGAGGAGGAGATAGTGAACTGTTATTAGAACAGAGAGAATTAAACTGTCAGATCCAGATGAATGCAACTATTAAAATTAAACCCGGATTAAATTATGTATTATCTGTTAACTGCATTTTAAAAGCAAGAACTGCTACATTAAAATAAGTATTTATGTATTTTTACAGTCTTAGGTAGTGCAGTATTTAGTTTCATGTTTTTAATGTCTTTTTATGTCTGTTTTATATGTATTTGTATCTGTGCTTTTTCACTTTAAATGCTGCTACACTTGTTCTTGATAAGGGTTTTTATTGGTTAAACGCCTGCTGAAAGGTAGATTTAAACAGATTTGCTTGCTGTGTTATTTCACTTCTGATTTTATCTCTGATAATGCCGTTATTGAAGACAAAATGCTTAGAAATTAAACTATAGGTGTTTTATTCAATGGTGCTGTCTTCAGTCCGTTCGTTTCAGTTGTGGTCTGCTGCAGGAGTCTGGTGTGTTTCCTTTGCCATTGGAGTTTCAGCTAACATTTGGTGTTTACTTACACACTAAATAAAAGCTGTAACCTTAGATGCAACATTTTTTATAAAAATATTAAAATATATGGTAAGGAGAGCTATAGTAAGTCTTTTAAGTGATTTACTACAAAGTTGGATTCGACACTCTTGGCTATGTATAGTTAATAACTTGAAAACATTTTAGAGACAAAGAGAGTCCCAAAGTAGTTGTGAAAGGAGGTAAACATTTCTCCATTCATCTGGATGAGGCAATAAAAGCAGATGAAAATGTCTCCATTCATCCTGTTGGTCCAGAAAAGACAGATGTGTTGTATAAGTCTGCGAGATCTCCATACTATCAGTGCTTTATCCTGAATATATTATAATATCAATGAATGAGAAGTACTGCAGAAATCATTACTGATGTGCTATGGCTTTGTATGAGGTGAGTTATCATGTTTTGACCATCCTGCAACGTTTATGTCTCATTTGAGGTGACATTCAAAGTGAAACATTGGAAGAAAGTTTAGTGGAATTATCTTACTTGTACTTTGTGTCTTTGTTTATAATGGATTGGGTGTTTTTTGTAAAATAAGGAATTATGAGTTAAGGTCCTGCGTTTGAATGCATTAGGGATAATGTGTTTTAATATATCTGTACTGGAGACATCTTTGAGGGCATCATTTGAAAAAGGCCTCACCATAAGGACATTGTAGAACATATTGATACCATACAGCTGATGGGTATTATGGGTACTACATATACATGTAACTTTTGTCATTTTTAAGAGATTCTTTCTTAAACAGATGATTAATGTCTTCAGCTCTTGTACTAGATGACATTTTGAAGAAGAAGCATATATGAATTGTGTTCAGTGTACTTTTGTTGCATTTCTTTTGCTTAAGGAAGGCAATGATATGAGATATTGTAATTTTATTTTTTCAACTTTCTTTTTATAAGTACATTGTGGGTAGGTAGTTATTTTCACATGCCAGTAGGGATTTACACGTTTTGACTTATTTTTATTCATTTCCACATTTTGCATTAAATATCTTCAAGTGGGTACATTTTTCCTAGTGGGGTTTCCTTTATCGTTCTTTGTGGATTTCTGTTTGCTTTCAGTTCTGTACCAATAGCTGACAATTTAGAGACAGAGAGTGTGAGAGTCTCTGTGTCTGCCTATGTCTGTGTATGTGTATCTCTGCTTTTTTTCCTGGGTATCTGTGCATGCATATAGAACGTATTGAATATAGTCTGAACACATCAGGCAGTGATGCAAGAGCCTATATGTTAGTTGTCTTGTTCTGTATTATCATTATGCCTTGTAACATCGAATCTTGAAGAAGATATTGATTTATTTGTATTTTGGGCTGTGGGAGTCATACATTTCAAGATATAGGGAGGTGCTGTGTCTAAGATAATGGAGACCAATGAGGAGGAAGTGATCTTTGAGCTCAGACTACGTTCTAATGATCACTGCTGCTTCTTGCCACTCCTTCATCATCTATCTTTGCTTTTCTTCCACCAAATGTACCGTCTGCTATCCTAAGATACTACCACAATAAATGTACGCCCATGAGGTTTACACGCAAAGTGGTGGGTTATTTCTCAAAAAGTACCACCCTGGATATGCAGTAACAAACCCTGCCCTCTCCTGACCCATGTCATGCATATAATCCTTGAGTGGCAGATTGACACATTCTCAGATGCAGCATACAAGACTGAAAATGGGGGACAGAAAGAAATAAACTGAAAACTTCTGTCACAGAGAGGTAACGAGTGTGGGGTTAAGTGTGAAGTCATCCTGACTTGCATGCAGTCCCACTTACTTTTCAGTGACATCGAATTTACAAGGGTGGTATAAAATAATTTGCTATTTATCACTCACACTGCCTGCGTGTGAGGGGGGCTGCTACACCATTAATCCTCCACTTGGCGCATATTAACAGTCTGCATTCCCTTTGACTCATTTCTGAGCATTCATTTATATAATTATAGTTCTATGTTAATAAAAGGTTTAACATTCATTTTGCTTCATTTAGAAGCTGTAGAGTACATAGCCATGAGCATGGATAGGCAAAAAAAAAATGACTGTCAATTAATGAAACCACTCCCCATCCTGTGTGAAAGCTGCAGGGTGGTACATCTTAGAAAAATAACCAAGCGCAGATTTTCAAGTAACAGCATGTGGGTATCACTATTTATTGCATGTGTGTTTGTGTGTGTGTGTGTGTGTGTGTGTGTGTGTGCTTGTGTGCGTGTGTGCATGTGTGTGTGTGTGTGTGTGTGTGTGTGTGTGTGTGTGTGTGTGTGTGTGTGTGTGTGTGTGTGTGTGTGTGTGTGTGTGTGTGTGTGCATGTGTGCATGCATGTGTGTGCGTGTGTGTGTGTGCGTGTGTGTGCATGCGTGTGTGTGTGTGTGTGTGTGTGTGTGTGTGTGTGTGTGTGTGCATCTCTATGAGCTGTAAACGACTTATATATGTGTTAGTGATTAGACAAGGACAGGTAAGTATGACCCTGTGTAAATTTGTACAGCTGTTATGAGGCAATTATGCACAATTTGTACCTAACAGTCATACTGAATTACTTTGGGCATGAATCTCAGGGTTTTTCCTGTGAAAAAAAGCTTTAAACAGCTCATTGTTGCTAAGAAAACAGTAAATGATGAAAAAGTGAGAAAACTGATTTTGATGATCATTGATTATTTGTATATATACCCAGGTAAAAAAATCAGATGGAGAAAGAGTAAAAATAAGCAAATCAAAATTTAAAAAATATTTCCCCAAAACTTAAAAAGATCAAAAAATTCAGTAAATGTGAACAGTATTATTGATACTGTAAGAAGGAACGAGATACTGGAATGATGTGATAAATGTGATATATGAATTATGTGTTCAGTGTACTTTTGTTGCAGTACTTTTGCATAAGGAAGGCAATGATATGAGATATTGTAATTTTATTTTTTCAACTTTCTTTTTTTAAGTACATTGTGGGTGGGTAGTTATTT
Source organism: Protopterus annectens (assembly GCF_019279795.1). NCBI lineage: Eukaryota > Metazoa > Chordata > Ceratodontiformes > Protopteridae > Protopterus > Protopterus annectens. The sequence goes on along the minus strand of NC_056729.1, from coordinate 253,841,786 downwards.
TCACATGCAAGTAGAGATTTATACTTTTTGAGTTATTTTTATTCATTTCCAGATTTTGCATTAAATATCTTCAAGTGGGTACATTTTTCCTAGTGGGATTTCCTTTATCATTCTTTGTGGATTTCTGTTTGGTTTCAGTTCTGTACCAATAGCTGACAATTTAGAGACAGAGAGTGTGAGCGTCTCTGTGTCTGCCTATGTCTGTGTATGTGTATCTCTGCTTTTTTTTCTGGGTATCTGTGCATGCATATAGAACGTATTGAATATAGTCTGACCACATCAGGCAGTGATGCAAGGGCCTATATGTTAGTTGTCTTGTTCTGTATTATCATTATGCCTTGTTCATAGGTTCATAGGTTCATACTAGGCTATCTGCCCAAGGGCATTTATAAGCCTAGCCCATAGTTATTTGGCTTTCGCCACCCCTTTAGTTTGAATAAAACTATGCCTATTATTTTGCTGTGCCTCTGTCAAGCAGTGACACTGAAGTAATCCCTGAGGTATATCTGCGATCCCCCATCCATTGGTCAAGATTCCTCTTGAACAAGGCCAGCGAGGTGCTCTGCCTCACATGTACCGGGATTTTGTTCCACAGCATAGGGAGTCTCTGGGTGATGAATCTGTCCCTCCAGCATGTTCTATTAATAACCGTGTCAAGGTTTAAGTCTCCCGCCCTTGTGGTTCTGAGGGATCTAGATTTTTTGAGGTGAAGCATATTCATCAAATCAGGGTTTGACATGGCCTTATATGTCAGGCACAGGTCACCTCTGAGCAAGCGGTATGAGACTGAATAGAGCTGGAGTTCTTTCAGTCGGGCAGCATAAGACATATTTTTGAGACCCTTTATCGTTTTGGTGAGGAACTTTTGGGGCCTTTCCAGCTGCTGCAGGTGTCGGGTCAGATACATTCCGAATGGGGCATTGTACTCAATCATAGGTCTAATGAGTGATGAGTACAGGGGGACGATGACCTCCCTTGATCTAGATGTGAATCCCTTCATGATCAGGTGGGCAATGTAGAAGGCTTTCCTAACTACTTTAGCAACATGAGTGTCAAATGAAAGGCTACTGTCAACCTGGGTCCCCAGATCCCTGATGACTTCTTCTGTGCTCAGTGGATTGCCACCTATATGGTAGCTAGGGGTAACCTTGTTTTTCCCGAAGGGTATGACTATGCATTTCTTGGCATTTAACTTTAGGCCATGGCTCTGGCACCAGTTATCCATTTCTGTGAGGCCCTTCTGAAGGATATCTGTGTCAGATGTGTTTTTGACTATGCAGTCATCTGCAAACTTTGTCAGCCATAACCCTCCTGTGTTTGCTTGTACTTCAGAAAAGTAGATGCCGAACAAGAGTGGACCCAGGACTGAGCCCTGTGGGACACCACTTGTGACAGGCTTTGAGTCTGACATGGCTCCAGCAACTCTGACCCTGTGGGTTCTGTCACTTAGCCAGTTTGCAACCCATCTTGTGATGTATGGGTTTACATTCAAGCTGATGAGTTTTTCGATGATACCTGAGTGGGGTATTGTGTCGAAGGCCTTTGCCAGGTCAAGGTAGGCTGTATGGACTGCCTTTCCCTCATCAATGGCCTTGGTGACTGTCTCAAAAAGTCAACCAAGTTTAAAAGGCATGATCTGCCTTTGACAAAGCCAAACTGGGTTGGATCCAAAGTCTGCAAGTTCCCTATGTCTTTATTTATGAGTTCCATTATGATCCTCTCCATGGCTTTGCAGATAAGGCTTGTCAAGCTAATGGGACGGTAATTTCCAGGGTCGGTGGAGGCACCGCCCTTGTGAAGTGGGACCACAGTCACCGTCGCCACTCATTGGGTGTATCCTGAGGTGAGGCTAAGATTAAACAGCTGTCCTAACTGCGGGTTTAATTCCTCATTGAGTTCATGGAGCACACAGTCGGGACACCATCCGGTCCCATGGATGCTGTGTTTTTGCTTTGGAGAGAAGTTCTCACCTGGGCGTTGGGGATGTTTGGCGGGCTACAATCCTCTGGTATAGATATCTCTCCTTTTGGGGGGGGGAGTTTGCACTGAACCTGTCAGCCAGTATGTTGGCAATGTGTGTAGGTTCAGTAATCTTCACATCATTTTGAACTAATTCTGAGCATATCTGGGAGTTTCCTCCTAGGTTTCTAACATAGCTAAAGAAGGCCTTATGATTGTCTTTTGAGTCCTTGGCGATTTTTCTCTCAAAATTTGCCTTGGATGATTTTATGAGAGCTCTTAGTTTTTACTTATAATGATCAAAGGTGTCTTACCTTTCAAGGATTTTGCTCTATCTTGTAGTAGCTTCCTCCTTTTGTTGTAGAGCTTGTTTATGGCTGGGGTCCACCAGACTGGACGCTGCCTTTGGTACAAAGAGTCTTAGTTTTGTTTGGGATTGCCTGATCCATGCAGTCCTGTAGGTGCTGGTAGAAGGCATTTGTAAGTGATTCAGCGGTTTGAGTAATGTTTACCACTGGCTCAGGGGCCTTAAAGGAGACCACACTAGTTTTTAGAAGTGTGAAGTCGGCTTTTGAGAAGTTTTCACTGTGGTCTTTTTTATTTCAGGTGGGGCCGGGATGAGGACCTCCGGCGAGATTAGTTTAGGATCTGATCTGACGAGTGAGGGGGATACTTCGGTGTTGAACATTGTGATCCCATGTTCGTGATGATGAGATCAAGTATGTTTTCTCCTCTTGTGGGGATGGTGACTAGTTGTTCCATGGCATTTGAGTTTATGAACTCCAGGAACCTTTGGGCTAGAGTGTTTGGGCTTGAGTAGTGTTCCCAGTCTATATTAGGGTAGTTGAAGTCACCTAGTATGATGGTGTTTGGAGATACATTTATCCCCTCCATTGTTTTCAGGAATGCCATGTGAGGTTCCTGAGTTTGAGAGGGTGGCCTGTAACATGCTACAAATTGCAGAGCAGTCTTGCCTATGGTTAATTGCACCTGGATGGTCTCCGATGCATCGTGCGTTGCCACCAACCTTGAGGTGTGGGTGTCCTTTATGAATATGGACACCCTCCTTCTTGGTGTTGTCCGGATTTTGGGGCCAGAACGCATGATATGAGGTGAAACCTGCTAGTGCTGGGGTGCTCTCATGAGCCTTGAACCAGGTTTCTGTCACAGCACAGACATCGATGTTCTCCATACTGAGAAGGGCCTCGAGTGCGTGCATCTTGAGATTGAGACTTCTGGCATTGAGCAGCATCACCCTTAGTTTTTTTACTTTTTTGTGTTCTAGGGTGGTAGGTTTAGAATTTGAGCCTTGCCTAAAAAGGCACTATGGGGGTGGCAAGAGCCTTTGCCAATATCCGGAAGCCTAGGGGTGACAGGTGCAAGCCATCCCTTGCGAAGCAGCGTGTCTTGTCCAGCATGTCATCCCAGGCAGACAGACATTGGATCCCCTTTGAATGACACCAGAATTTAAGCCAATTATTAAAGCTGATCATCTTATCACTGTATTGTGGCATCATTCTAGGTGAAGGTAGGATACTGCTCAAGGTCAGGGTCATACCTGCCTGGGCTACATTTATTTGTATCATCGAATCTTGAAGAAGATATTGATTTATTTGTATTTTGGGCTGTGGGAGTCATACATTTCAAGATATAGGGAGGTGCTGTGTCTAAGATAATGGAGACCAATGAGGAGGAAGTGATCTTTGAGCTCAGACTACGTTCTAATGATCACTGCTGCTTCTTGCCACACCTTCATCATATATCTTTGCTTTTCTTCCAACAAATGTACCGTCTGCTATCCTAAGATACTACCACAATAAATTATGCCAATGTACGCCCATGAGGTTTACACGCAAAGTGGTGGGTTATTTCTCAAAAAGTACCACCCTGGATATGCAGTAACAAACCCTGCCCTCTCCTGACCCATGTCATGCATATAATCCTTGAGTGGCAGACTGACACATTCTCAGATGCAGCATACAAGACTGAAAATGGGGGACAGAAAGAAATAAACTGAAAACTTCTGTCACAGAGAGGCAACAAGTGTGGGGTTAAGTGTGAAGTCATCCTGACTTGCATGCAGTCCCACTTACTTGCATTTGCACATTTCAGTGACATCGAATTTACAAGGGTGGTATAAAATAATTTCCTATTTATCACTCACACTGCCTGCGTGTGAGGGGGGCTGCTACACCATTAATCCTCCACTTGGCACATATTAACAGTCTGCATTCCCTTTGACTCATTTCTGAGCATTTATTTATATAATTATAGTTCTATGTTAATTAAAGGTTTAACATTCATTTTGCTTCATTTAGAAGCTGTAGAGTACATAGCCATGAGCATGGATAGGCAAAAAAAAAAAAATGACTGTCAATTAATGAAACCACTCCCCATCCTGTGTGAAAGCTGCAGGGTGGTACATCTTAGAAAAATAACCAAGCACAGATTTTCAAGCAACAGCATGTGGGTATCACTATTTATTGCATGTGTGTTTGTGTGTGTGTGTGTGTGTGTGTGTGTGTGTGTGTGTGTGTGTGTGTGTGCATGTGTGCATGTGTGCATGTGTGCATGTGTGTGCATGTGTGTGTGTGTGTGTGTGTGTGTGTGTGTGTGTGTGTGTGTGTGTGTGTGTGTGTGTGTGTGTGTGTGTGTGTGTGTGTGTGTGTGTGTGTGTGTGTGTGTGTGTGCCTTATATCTTTGAATGCTATAATATCGACCCCAGTAGAGTGAGACACCAGAATACTGAACAGTCAGAATAGCAAATTTATTTCCAGGGGAAAAATTTGCTGTTCTGACAAACATAACCACAACACAAGCACACCAAAATAAATAATCCACACACACAAACACACACACTTCACAAAACCCTACACTAAACCATACATACACCACTAGCTATCCACTTACCTTAACCCAACCCTAACCCTAAGGTCCGTCACTATCGCACACTCACCTTACCCACTCCCTAACCCTAACTCACCTACCCCACCATAACTCTCACGTCCACACAATTGCACTTACCTGACCCACGCCCTAACCCTAACTCACCTAACCCACCATAACTCTCACGTCCATACAATTGCACTTACCTGACCCACGCCCTAACCCTAACTCACCTAACCCGTGCCCAATCGCACACTCACCTTCATTCGCACACTTACCTTAACCCTGTCCAAAACCATTGCTCCACAGCTGAGGAAATAGTGAAGCTGCAGAAATGGCCCACTGAATACTTTCCCTAGGAATGTATTCAGTGTTCTGCAGCTTTGCTATTTCGAGCGTTTGCTCTACTGGGTTCAATATTATAACATTCAAAGTTGTTAGACTTCGATGTTATAATATAGACCCCAGAAAAACTGTGGAGTGGAAATATAATATAAAACATTGTAAGTGAAAATGGGTATTAAATGGTTGTTTTGTGTAAAGAAACAGTGAAAATACTAGATGCAATGTTGGCAGGGATGGGAAGGTAAACTGTTGTGGATGTGAGGTTGAAAGAACATGTTTATTGAATTATACATATACAACAAGCAAGGAAAGAGTGAATCTGTTTCATCAAATATTAGACTATGTGGTTGTTAGCATAAGAACTTTAATTGTGATTTAAGAGGAAGATCAAAAAAGAAAGGACAAGATGTAAAAGTATATAGGAAGAGATAAAATAAGGTAAGTTAGTTGGAACAAAAGTCAATGGACATGTAGAAGGGGACACTTGAATCTGAAATTGATTACTTTGTATTATTGTAAGGCTTGGGGTAGCAGATGGTGCTAATTTTGTGATGGGCTTTTCAGACCATTTAGCAATATTGATGGTGGTGATGGAAGAAAGGGATCATATTAAAACAAGAAAGGGTATAAAAAGAATAAATGAGAAATTATAGGGTGAAACTGGAGAGTGTGAAGCTTTGTAGTTATGGATACATGAAAACCAAAAAGGCAGCTCAAATGGAAAAATCACCAGCAGGTTTTATTTCCAAGTATCAAATGCAAAATTAAAATACATGAATATCCAGAAAATGTCCAAGATAAAACCCACAATCAAAACTGAAAGCGCTAATCTTTTCTGCTGCCTGTGGATTGTGGATTTTATCTTGGACATTATCTTTTCTGCTGCCTGTGGATTGTGGATTTTATCTTGGACATTTTCTGGATATTCACATATTTTAATTTTGAAAAAACAAAAACAAGCTTGGAAGCGCAATCCCAAAAACTAATTTTATTAGCACAAGCTTTCTGAGGGCACAGTGTCTCTCCTTCTTCAGACAAGGAAAAAAAGCACACATCTAACTGCTATTATATATACAAGAGCTATTTAATCAATTTAAACTTAATTACTTAAAGGTGCATCTCTTAAAAAACCAAACAATAGTAGTGTTATGTTCCAAAAGAATATTAATACTAGTAAATAAATACCAGAGACTCACAACTTCAGCTAAAACACTTCTATGTAGCTAAAATTACACTACATACTTAAAAACATTACTGCATTTCAATAAAACAAATCTATACATTTAAATCACAAATAAAAAAAATATTTATAAATAAACATGTAAATATAAATACAAAATAAAAAATAATAAATAAATAAAAAGTGAATAATACTAGAAATGTAAACTTTGTAACTATATACCAAAAGATTCAGAACTTGAATGAAAGCAGGCATTATGTCACCTTTTCATGGAAAGAAATTTTAAAACACAACTAATTGAAACATGGTCGTTTAAACCAGGGTACATGTACATGTAGGCACAAGTACGAACTTGCCAAGCCAACTCATCCATTTCTAAGAGGGCCTGCCACGGACCACCCCTGGTGTCAACTACTGTTTTACTAAGGATGGTGAATTTAAAACAGTGATCAGAAAAGTCACTAATGTGCCTTGCAAGGGCGTTGTTCAAGTCATGCCTAATAAGAGCGTATGTGTGTTCATAAATGCGCTGATTTAACTTCCTCTCAGTCTTACCTATGTAAAAAGCAGTGCATTTCTGACATAAAGCCACATAAACCACCCCATTGGTCTCGCAATTAAATTTCCCTTTAATGTTAAACATCTGATTTATAATTTTAACTTTAGGGTCAGTACATATGTACTTGCATTGTCTACATGCCCCACATTTGCTCATGCCAAAGGATCTATTACTACAAGACCACGATTTTACCTCAAGCATAGTTTTCAAGTTGTGTCCTTTTCTAAAAATAATTTTTGGGGCATCACCTAGTTTGCTACTTAAACTCATGTCCTCCATTATCAAAGCCCAATTTTTATTAAACAATTTCCTTATCTCAAAGTGGTCTACACTGAAAGTACACAAAAAACTGATTTCAAAGGGAACTTTACTCTTGTTATTGTCGTGAACATCTTGGTGTCCTATAGAGTCATCTATAAGGCTACCACTAACCCCTGAAAGGATAGGTTTAAAAAAAACAGAATTCCTTTTATGCATTACCCCGGACTTAATGTCCAAAACCATTGAATAAGGGTATCCTCTATTGGTAAACCTTTCACACAAATGTTCACATTCAGCCAGAAAGTCATCAGTATCAGAAACCATCCTTGCCGCCCTAACCATTTGCCCTTTAACTACCGCCTTCTTTTGATGGCTAGGGTGGCAGCTCGTAAAATGAAGGAAGGCATTTGAATATGTAGGCTTTCTGTAGATGACACTCTTATATCTCAAATTAACTGTGTCCTTAATCAAAAGGATGTCCAAATAGTTAATACTTGTCTCCTGTAAATTATACGTAAATTCCAAAAAATCAGTCATACTAGTGATACTTTCTATAAACAATGGGACTTCAGAGGGTGATGCTTTCCAAATTAAGAACATATCATCCTGGTACCTAGTGTACCAGGCCACGTTCTTCACAAAACAGTCATTAAGGAACAAAAATGTCCTCTCCCAGTACGCCAGAACACAATTGGCAAAACTGCCACCACAGGGTGAACCCATTGCAACCCCAGATTTTTGTAAGAAAATTTGCCCATTAAATAGCATAAAATTGTTATTCAAAACAATTCCTAACAGAGTCTCAATCAAATAAATCATGTTATCATCCAACCCCCTTTCATGCATAAATTCCCGAACCCAATGGGTACCTAGTTGTTGTGGTATCACGGTGTACAAATCTTTGATGTCAATGGTTAAAAACCAAGAAGTGATGTCAAATGGAACCTCATTGATATTCCGGAGGAAGCTCCAGGAATCCTTACAAATCTGGGATTCCTGATCAATTAATGGTCTCAGGATACTGTCAATGAATTTAGCACATGCATAGGTTATGGAGCCTTGACCGTCCACTATAGGATGAAACGGGGGTTGGCTAGGGATTTATGAATTTTGGGAATACCAAACAAGACCGGTAATTTGGGAGCTAACATACTAAGGTATTGATACAAATCCAGCTCAATCACTCTTTCCAAAAAAAGGTCCTTGATGATCCCCTTAATTCTAGCATAAGCCATGTTGACTTCATTAATGCTGACCCCTTCATAGAAGTCAGTGTCTAAAAGTGTCAACATTTTCTCAACATAAAGAAAGTTGTCCATGAACACCAAACCACCCCCCTTGTTGCGCTTCATAACCCTAATATTACAGTTCTGTAGCATGGCTATAAATTCCTGCTGGTGTCTAGTAATATTGACAGTTGATTTGTAAATTGAATGTCTATTAAATTTCAAAGCCCTTAAATCGAACTCGCACATTTTCTCAAATCGATGTAATGTCTCATTCAAAGGAGGGTCATAGGTACTGGAGACTCTAAGTGTGCTAGCATTAGAGTACATACCACCCATTAACGTACTTAAATTCAATTTTCTTACATACAATTAGAGATCAGTAATGGTCTTGACCATGTCAAAATGTGAGTCCAGTACAAAGGACAAGCCCCTAGAAAAAAACTCAACCAAATCAGGGTCAATATTAAAAGATGTATAGTTATATATTTAAAAAAAAAAACATTAGAGTCAACTAAAATCACTGGGTCAGTAAAATGACTCATCATCTCCTGCGCTGTGTCCTTTGATTCCTGAAATTGCTCTGGTTGTTCTTCCCTTGGCCATTCGTTTGTCTGGATACTGTTTTTTTTAAACCTATCCTTTCAGGGGTGAGTGGTAGCCTTATAGATGACTCTATAGGACACCAAGATGTTCACGACAATAACAAGAGTAAAGTTTCCTTTGGAATCAGTTTTTTGTGTACTTTCAGTGTAGACCACTTTGAGATAAGGAAACTGTTTAATAAAAATTGGGCTTTGATAATGGAGGACATGAGTTTAAGTAGCAAACTAGGTGATGCCCCAAAAATTATTTTTAGAAAAGGACACAACTTGAAAACTATGCTTGAGGTAAAATCGTGGTCTTGTAGTAATAGATCCTTTGGCATGAGCAAATGTGGGGCATGTAGACAATGCAAGTACATATGTACTGACCCTAAAGTTAAAATTATAAATCAGATGTTTAACATTAAAGGGAAATTTAATTGCAAGACCAATGGGGGGGTTTATGTGGCTTTATGTCAGAAATGCGCTGCTTTTTACATAGGTAAGACTGAGAGGAAGTTAAAGCAACGCATTTATGAACACACATACGCTATTAGTAGGCACAACTTGAATAATGCCCTTGCAAGGCACATTAGTGACTTTTCTGATCACTGTTTTAAATTTACCATCCTTAGTAAAACAGTAGTTGACACCAGGGGTGGTCCGTGGCAGGCCCTCTTAGAAATGGATGAGTTGGCTTGGCAAGTTCGTACTTGTGCCTACATGTACCCTGGTTTAAACGACCATGTTTCAATTAGTTGTGTTTTAAAATTTCTTTCCATGAAAAAGGTGACATAATGCCTGCTTTCATTCAAGTTCTGAATCTTTTGGTATATAGTTACAAAGTTTACATTTCTAGTATTATTCACTTTTCATTTATTTATTATTTTTTATTTTGTATTTATATTTACAAGTTTATTTATAAATAATTTTTTTATTTGTGGTTTAAATGTATAGATTTGTTTTATTGAAATGCAGTAATGTTTTTAAGTATGTAGTGTAATTTTAGCTACATAGAAGTGTTTTAGCTGAAGTTGTGAGTCTCTGGTATTTATTTACTAGTATTAATATTCTTTTGGAACATAACACTACTGTTGTTTGGTTTTTTAAGAGATGCACCTTTAAGTAATTAAGTTTAAATTGATTAATTAGCTCTTGTATATATAATAGCAGTGAGATGTGTGCTTTTTTTCCTTGTCTGAAGAAGGAGAGACACTGTGCCCTCCGAAAGCTTGTGCTAATAAAATTAGTTTTTGGGATTGCGCTTCCAAGCTCGTTTTTGTTTTTTCTTAGTTCGTGCAATGTTCTTGTTTTTTGGAGTTTGATATTTTAATTTTGCATTTGCTACTAGGAAATAAAACCTGCTGGTGATTTTCTCCGTTTGAGCTGCCTTTTTGGGTTTTCTTGGTTTTGTTGTTATTTTCGGGACTTGTTAGTTATGGATATATCACATAAACATAAAAAACTTCTATAAAAACTGCTATGAGTGGAGCATTGATTTTAAAAAGTATAAAGAGTATTTTTCCAGTGGTAGCATCATCTAAGAAAGGAAGAAAAGTGAACTATGGGAACATTTATATAAATGTATTAGAAATGCTAGAGAATAATACAAGAGAGTATTATGATACTGAGAAAGAAATATATACAATAAATTGAGAAAAACATAAAGGACTTAATGTTTAGGCAAATGTATTTACAAGGGCAAAGGGAGGAGGTGTCTGTATATTTGGGCAAAATAGAAAAGGAGGATATTAGTATAATGACAGAAATGAAAAAAAAATGTAGAAGGAGAGAGAAAAAGATCATAAGAACAGCATGTGGAAAATAAGAGAGAAAGGAGAGTAAAGAAAATGTCCAGAATGAGTTAAGGAAGACTTCAGTAAATAAATCACCATTACTAAATTGAATGAAGTACTTAAGAAAGTAAATATTGATTCAGTATCAGGCCCAGATGGCATAGAATACAGAATGTCCAAGAAATGAATTGACTGGCAAGGAGTGTGTTTTGCAAATGTACTGAATGAATGGTTGAAGGAAGGTTTTGTATATGAAGAGTGATATACCGAGATATTAAAATTTATATGGAAGAAAGAGGAGAAGAAGGAAATAAACAACTGGAGACCCATCAGCCTAAATTACACAGATTATGACATTTTCATGGGAATAATACAGAGAACATGGATGAAGGGATGAAGGTTATTATGGTTCATAGTAGTTCAGAGTTCAAAGTTATATACTAGACTAATGACCACAAGTCCTTTTTAAGCCTGGTCATGCAGTACAACCCAATTTTGTCCCTATGTATCATGGGTGCTTATTAGGAAGGGGTATGCTAGGAAGTTTAAAGAGGTTATGTAGGGGGTATGTTAATTTGGGCAGAAAGTATAAATGATATAAAAGGGAAGGGATGTTAAGAATTGCTATTGGTTGTGAAAGAAATTATGGGTCATGTTATAAGTAAAAAGGAGAATGTGAAACTTATTGTAGGTGGTATTAGCAAGACATTTGATACAGTGGGACATGATGCTTTGTGGGATGTTATGATGAAGTATGTAACAGGTGACAGAACTAGCAAAGTGTGTATGTCAGCATATCAGAGTAATAGAGTGAGAGTTTTAGTGAATGGGTGGCTGAAAAAGAAATATGCATGAAGTGTTGTGTAAGACAAGGATGTCCCATAGCTGGAATATTATTTACATTTGTGATGAATGAGATGAACAGGTGATAAGTGAAGTAGTTTATAAACTGAAATATGCTAGATATGTGATGCAAATGGAGGTGGTAATATAAATTAATTTGACATAAGTGAGTGATAGAGTTGTTGCTAAGAACAAAATATGCATAACTGAAGTGTGGGTTTGTCTGAAAGGATATTTAAAGAAAATGAGAATAACCATAAATACAGATGAAAGCATATGATGATATGGTGAAAAGTGTGTGTGCATGTGTGTGTGCTTGTGCGCGCGTGTGTGTGTGTGTGTGTCTGTGTGTGTGTGTGCGTGTGTGCATGTGTGTGTGCGTGTGTGCGTGTGTGTGTGTGTGTGTGTGTGTGTGTGTGTGTGTGTGTGTGTGCATGTGTGTGTGTGTGCATGTGTGTGTGTGTGTGTGTGTGTGTGTGTGTGTGTGTGTGTGTGTGTGTGTGTGTGTGTGTGTGTGTGTGTGTGTGTGTGTGTGCACGTGTGTGTGTGTTTCAATGAGTAAAGTCTTTGCTAGGAATAAAACTTGAAGAAAATTATATAATTAAGATGAGATGGGAAGGGCTGATGGAAGAAATAAAATAAATATGTTTTCTGTGGAGGATGTATAGATTGCCTTTAAGTAAAAAGGTTTATCTGGTCGATTTAGTATTAATGAGAAAGATGCCATATATGTCAAATGTTTATTTGATCACAGTAAAATATGAAATGGAAATTATGCCACTGTTTTCTTTCATATGGCGTTCAAGATTAAATCCAGTGAAAAGAGGTATGTTGTATACAAATGAAGATGAAAGGGAATTGGGATTACTAAATCCAGCTGTATATTATGCATCTTTAAACTAGAATATATATATATATATATATATATATATATATATATATATATATATATATATATATATATATGTAAAAGAAGGGAATAAGAATAAATATTTAAATATATGTGTCGCTCATCAGATTATTATAAAATAGACAAAACAGTTGTGAGTTCAGGTCAAGCAGCTTTATTATATACAAACACATCAGGATTGAGGCTTAGTAACTTAAACTTAAATAAACTTATAAACAGACTGACTACCGCACTCATACATGTTAACACTCTGAGTGTTCACTCAAAATGGCATTGCTGCCTGCACGTGCTCTCTATTTACATGCATCTGCCCTCACTTTGAAATGCTTCTTAAAGTTTCAACACATGCTCTGTTCTACCATAAGTACAAACATTTTGAGAAATAATTAGAATATGAAAAAGAGAAAAAAGAATATGCAAATGAAGACATTAAAAAGTATCACTCCCAAACTCTCAACCTTCCCTAAACAGAGTTATCAGTAAACAGCACGCGTGTTAGTCAGTACAACCCAACCATAATCCCACCTATGTTGAGGTCCTAAAGAAAACTCTTAATAAGTCTCCAAGATGAGGCAACAATAGACCCAAACCCAAGCCATAGTCACACTTCCCACTTATAGACATTCAGCTATACCTACTACTTTTTCTATTGTCATAAGTCAGTCAGGCCATATGCCACTACTTATAAGGGTCTTACAGTATGAAGCCACCCAAGCAAAGGTCGTAATTATAGATGACTCTACTGTGAGGCACACTGACACTCCTCTTACCAGGCTGAGTAAGGAGGAAGTGACAATTAGCCATCTCCTAAACACTAAGACCTGTGATGTCAGTAAGAGTTTTCAATCCCTCCAGCCCAGGTACTTACATCATGTGAGCTTTATCCATTTGGGGGTAAATAAGCTTAGGTTTTCCATTGTGGGGAAGATGCAGAGAGAGAAATATTTGAGCAATGTGTGTGGCTGGGGCTGGAATGAATGTTGTCTTGGTTAACATCTTACCATCCTGATGAAAGACACCACAATTCAAGCAAAAATAATTGGCTTTAATAACTGTCTTTTTAATGAGTGTCATTCTAGGCCAGCGAATATGCATCAGCATGGTAAGAAATGGACTACAGTCCTGTCTGCTTTACAAGGGATGATTTGCACCTCTACCCTCTGGACCTTCACAAATTAGCTAAAGCATTTGCTTCCCCCATTGTGCCTTTTTTCTGCATTACCAGTCTTCCAGATATACTGACTTAGCTAATCAATGTGGTACTACTCAGTGCTTGGAGTCTTAATAAATATTTACCCTGGTTACCTTCCTGATGCTGGAACAAACCTATATCTGTATAGTTACTAAAACATAATTTTATTGCAGTGAAATTGCTTCACCTAGGTTTAGTGCCTACCACTTGTTCTGATCCTCTGTGATTACAAGGATATGTTCATATTCATCTGCAATCTAGTTATCTTGTATCAAATTCAATGTGACAATATCACTGAACTCTTAGAAATCCTATTGTGAATTAACTCATCTAGTTACCACACTTTTGACCATTATGGAACACTTTCTATGTCCCCTACTTAAACTACTTGGAGATTTTACATATTAAATCCAATATAATTATCTTATGTTACTTTAGCTTTACATCCATTAACTAGCAAACTTGTAATACTAACAACGCATATGCAGAGGAATTCCTAAACCATGTCGATGTCAACCCCTTGGACCAACTTTATCTCCACATCTACTAGAGGTCCCAAGCTCCTTAAACTCATTCTCCCAAACTTTGTCCCAATGTTCTCGTCCCATAAAGCCACTGCTTCCATGATCAGATATGACCACTGTGCTTTACAGTCTCTTTCAGAACAAAATCTATGTCACCAAAACCCCCAGTGTGATCATGGATTTCTCCAGGCCCAACATCTTACTGTTCTCTGATGATCTAATGGCTGCTGTGGGGGGGGGGGCATCGTGGTGCAGCGGTTAGGGTAGTCACCTCACAAGAAGAGGTTCTTCAGTTTGATTCTCATCTGGGGTGCCTTCTCTGTGGAGTTAGAATGTCCTCCCTGTGGTTGGGTGGGTTTCCTCTGGGTGGTCCAGTTTCCTCCCACATTCCAAAGACATGAAGTAGGTAGATTGGACACTCTAAACTGGCCACAGATGTAAGTGTGTGTGTGAGTGTGTGGTACTGATGAACCACCATGGCATGGCTAGCCACCCAGTGGTGTAAACCTTGGCTCGAGAACCCAGACCCCATGTACAAAATGGGAAAAGAGGTTGAGGATGTATGGATCTAATGAAATTCAAGATCTTTGTCCCAGAAGACTCCATTACCAAGTACATTATGTACATCTCTGACTTCTATTATCACCTAAAGTCTTGCACTGAAGCATTTCTCACCATCCATCGTAAGTTTGTTTGTGTCTTTCGGCTTTTCCCAGTTAGGGGTCACCACAGTGGAACTCTGGTCCGCTAATGATTGGTAGTTGATTTTTACGTGCCGAGTTACCAGTCCTGATGCACAACCTTCAACAAAGGTATGCCCATTCAGGCATGTCTCCACGCAGAAGATGCTCTAGCTGAGAATTGAATCGGACAGCCTTTTAATGTGAGGCAACAATGCTACCACAGCACCACCACCGTGGATACCATCCATTGTAAGTGTGAAGGTAAATTCAAAAAGAACTGAATAATAAAACAAAATACTTTTTCTATGAAAAGGTTCTCAAACTGGACTGCAAAGAGCTCAAATGTACTATCAAAAATTGCAAAGACAGCCATGAATAAAATATTGACACATCCAGTAAAGGTGAGAGTAGTGCATTTTACCTATGTTAGCAAACTTAGAAGCAACATTTAATATTTTAAACAGTTGATCCAAAATGGCACTACTGATTCAGATCACAAACAACATACTAACAGACATTTATAAACATTTCATTCAAAAATTCATCTCACTTATCCCAGTGTCTCTCCCACCTTTATTTATATTTCTGTCCATCTTCTAAAATTACATCCGATTAGGCACTATATGTCTTTAAAACCCAATGTTATAAGTTTCATGGATCCTTACAATACACCAGTCTGCTTCCTGTTCAGCATTCCTTACTGAACATCTCCTACACCTGTTCAACTTTAATATCTGCAATGGATAAGTGTCCAATGACTGAACAACAGCTATTACGGTGCCCCTCAAAAAAGGAAGCTGTATTACTGACCCAGGAAACAAAAGACCAATCAGTAATAACAGCACTCTTTGTAAAGGCTTGCAAGGTATTGTAGCTGAACTCATAAATAATGGCATTGGCATAGCTCTCAATCTCTTAGTATAAGAAATCTGTACAAAGTCTAAAATAATGTTGGGGGTGGCAAAGGTCTGAAAATAGGGACAATTTTTAAATATTGCTCTTATAAACTCTAAAAATTTACCAGGATAACAAGTTTTGGTGCTTGCATGCATTTTCAGAATGATATGAAGTCTGAAGCTCAAATATATGTCACTTTTTAATGACTTCATTCCTCTGTGATTTGCCAGAAAATCACAAATTTTATATGGAAAAGACTAAAAATATGAGCCAAAAGCATAGCTCCTAGGCTTCCAGCTCCAAAATGAGGAACACAACCTCTCTTAATTTGAAATAAATGGGAAAAAATGTGAACACTTGCTCACAGCTTTAACTAAGAAGCTCATAGGATGGTTAAAATGTGCTATTTTTACTTGTAAAAGGTTCTTTTAATTAATTAGTATGATTCAATTCTATTTACCATGAATATCAGTTACAAAAGTTCCTAACACGGAATGTGTGACGGACTCTTTCAATGTGGAACTTTGTGGAGCATGAACTTTTTAAGACCCCACATGAGAAACGTTCCTCCTAATGATATACACTTGAGAGGTATGGACACTGGTACTCTGCAATCCATCAAGGGCAATCAATTTGGCTTTATGAAGGATAGGTCTTGTCCACTTAATCTTGTGAACTTCTTTAAAAAAAGTTGCAGATGCTGTAGAAAATAACCACCTTGTCTATACCACTTGCTTATATTTGGCTAAAGTTTTCTACACCCTTTCTTCCTCTGGTAATGTTAACCTCATCCAGTTAAATATTAAGTCTTACATAAGCCATTGGCTAGACAATTAGCTCTCAGAACTCACACCGTCAGGATTGGTGGCACATTGTTATTCTAAGAGACTTGTCACTTGCAGTATCACACAGGACTGTGTTGGGCCCAGTCTTACTTGGATTATACATTTCTAACATTCAAGCTGATAGCTAACCAGATCTGCTGATAACTTCAGACTTGGAACTGTTATAAACACTCTTTCTGACACCACTATCATGAAAGGATTGATGTAAATCGGTAAAAAAAGAATATGCTCTGTATCTAAAGAAGTTTTATTTCCCTCTGTTCATCTGTCATGAGGACTATACTAGAACATATTGCCTTATTTGACATATATTGTACCAATCACCTTTCACAGCTAGAAAGACCACAGTGTTTCTTAACTAACATTTCAGGTGTGAGCTCTTTCACCTAGATGGAAAGAGTAAAGGTTCTGCCATTTTACTCTGTCTCCTACAGGCTTCTATGCAGCAACCTCATTCCAGCCTTTAATACTATTAAGGACCCAGGCCTGTTTAACATTATACACCTTCAAAAGGCTTGCAATACTACCAGTAGGGTAAAAATCTTCATTGCAATACCAACAGATACATGTCCCAACAAAAACCATACCTATGGAATGATCTTCCATTGCATATCACACATTGTAGAGTGTCAGGTCTCTTTAAAGCCAGTGTCACATCTGGTGATGTTACACAATAATTTGCTTAGCTCATCATAGAAAATAACCACCTTGTCCACACCACCTGCCTATATATGGCTAAAGTTTTCTACACCCTTTCTTTCTGTGGTATTGTTGATAACCTCATTCAGTTAAATATTAAGCCTCTGAAGAGGCTTGTCTATCTGAAATCTTTGAATGTGGAATTAATAATTGCCGAAGTTTTTTTCAGCGCTTTTGAAAATGGAAGTTGAAAGTTAATGGTCAGACCTAACAAAGGATGGAGAAATGAGAGGGGTGGTACATGTAGTTGTTATATTATGATCTGTTGTTGGATTAATTATGTTTTTCAAGGAATTTTTATGTAACTTTGGAGATATAGCTGCACTGTTTTATTGAGGGGTAGTTGAAATATCATACTATAAATGCATTTTTCATAATAGCTTGTTCCTCAAGTACATTGAAGAGCTTTATGTGGGCATAAGGAGGACATGGAGGTATCCTGTAGCAGGTTATAATTCGATAGTTTGTCTTGATCAGAGCATTTACTTTGTCAGTCACTAGGAGTTATGTCTAGAGCTGATAGGATCCGTGCAACTATAGAAACACCATTGCAGTTTGCATCCAGCTTGTAGATGCAAACTTCCAGTTATACAGGATGGGCTATCATCACACTGAAATCAAGTCTTAATAACTGCACAAGCACATCTGCTCATGTTGCAGGAGACATACTAGCTCATCAGCATATACAGTAAGACAATCTTGTTAAGCAAGTTGGAAAGTAGTGACGGCTATTTTGATATAAAAAATTGTATGCCTTGACATTTAATACAGTGGAAATGTGTTTGGTGCCTATAATTTCTAAAATGTATTGCTTCTGATAAAGGCACTGATAAACTTCCCGGTATGCTTGGTATGTTTTCTAGGATTTGTAGGATTTCATACTTCAGGTGCATCATCCTATCCCCCAAAGACTCACAGCATAATATACTTTGATTTAATTTTGTTTTATAACTTCCTAGTTCCCATTTGGACTAAATAATTCTGCTTTCTTTTGTGTTTTGATTTGCATGATCTCAAATGGAATGCCAGCTTTATTGGTAGCCTCAGTTCTGACAAGTCCTTTGTGACCTTTATACTTCCACTTTTCTTCTTGATGCATTGTAGGACAAGCAACATTTAATTTCTTGAAAACTGCAAAACTATAAACTAAAACTCTGTGACCTAGACGTATGACCTAGACATATAATGCTCTTGTTCAGCCAGACTTAAGCTTTAACATGACAGCAAGCAAATCAGTTCTGAATGCTTATTTACTGCTTCTTTACTGAGATATAGAATTTGGCTATATACCATATATTCATAATTACTTGCAAACAACTAGCATACTTCTCTTGGTTTAATTTCTCCAAGCCTTTTGGGTTACTAATACCATGATGGGAACAGATCCCATTTCTAAGTCAGGGTATGATTAAAGTTCCTGAAATTAGTATTGTTTCAGCCATACCTCTCAACCTCATAGAGCAAGTAATGTGGACAAAGCCATAAATAAAAGTGGGACAAAGGCCTGAAAATAGGATATTGCTCTTAAAAACTTAAAAAGTCGGTAGAATAACAGGCTTTGCATTAGCATGAATTTTCTGAAGGGTATGAAGTTTGAAACTCAAATGTCTGCCATTATTTTCTAACTTCAGTCTTTAATGATTTGTTGCTAATTTGCCAGAAAACCACAGTTTTATGAAAAATGGACCAAAAATATAAGGCAAAAATCTGGACATTCTGCAAAAATCTGTACAGTTGAGAGGTATGGTTTCAGCCTATGATATTAGACAAAAGTGCTCTTCATAACACCTGCAACATGCCCAGAACTGACTCCTTCTGTAATTCATATGGAGTTACATGTATTGGTAGCATAACTAAATACAACTGTAAATTATTTTTATTAGACCTGTTGCCCGTACTACTTCATTCTTTACAATGCTTTGTGGTTCATGTTTCTAATGCTTCTCAACTACTTAAATATTGTAGTATTTGCACAATCCCAAATGCAACAGTCTTGCCATATTATTTTGCCTTTCATTATACAGGACTTTTTTCCATGAGAGTATCACACTGAGCAACAAGATGGGCAACTATTTCCATTTCTTTTTTTACAAAACCTGCTTTTCTGTTTCTTCTGCATGTTCAGTGGACATTGTAAACCAGCGTGCACATAATCAACTGTCCTTGGTGACCATTACTAATCTTTGATATGTTGGTTTCAGTTCACTTCTTCTTAACCAATTCTGCATTAAATCCTGATCAACATGAAGTTATTCCAGGAGATTTCTGTACTTGCCACAATATGTATGCTTTTTCCACATTCTTTTCCTTCTCATCTGATCCTTCTCCTAATCATCTTTCTTCTGTTTTTAAGGCACATTACATTGATGTCTGATTTTTGTCTACTTCTGGTTGGATTTCCATTCCCACTTGTCACTGATGTGCTTTTGCTATACTGAGCAGGGCAGTCATCTTTGACTTCTTCTCATGTTTTTAAACTTGCTGTGTTTGGATCTTAGGAGGTCAGCAGATATGTATGCAGTCCTATGATTGCAGATCTATACATGTAATCAGTTTCAAGGAAGGCTATGCCTCCTTCAGAAGGAGGAATATATAATTGTGGTAAAATATTTTTTATATATATCATTTGATAAATGTGAAGCATTTTTCTTGTTTTCCTACCTAATACTATTTCAGTCAGTCAATCACTCCAAAACTGTAGGCTATAATAGGAAGTGCACATTGATTTATAGCTTGGACTTTATTATAGGTTCATAGGTTCATAGGTTGGTACTGGGCTATCTGCCCGAAGGCATATATTAGCCCAGCCACATTGTGCGGTATTCACCGCCCCTTTAGTAGTTCCCTAGACCCTTGTACTAGCAGCTAGTAGACTTGGCCCCTATCTAGTAGTGCTGTTGGTGTGATCCCCGGTGTGAACTTTCTGTTACCCATCCACTCATCAAGGTTCCTCTTGAAGAGTGATAGTGAGGGGTTCTTTCTTATGTAGATCGGGACCCTGTTCCATAGTAAGGGAAGTCTCTGTGAAGGGAATCTATCCCTCCAGCATGTTCTATTCATTGTTGTGTTGAGGTTTATATTCCTAGAGCGTGTAGCTCGAGTAGATTTGGTTTTGCTAAGATGGAGCATGTTCAACAATTCTGGGTTGGACATGGCTCTGTACATTAGACAGAGATCGCCTCTGAGAAAGTGGTATGCAGCAGAGAACAGTCTTAGCTTTTTCAATTGTGCTGCATAGGGCAACTGTTTGAGGCCAGTAATCCTCTTTGTTAGGTACCTTTGTGGTCTCTTCATCTGCTGGAGATGTCTAGCCAGGTACATTCCAATTGGTGCATTGTACTCAATGGGTCTGATGAGGGAAGAGTAGAGGGGCACCATTACATCCTTAGATCTTGATGCGAACCCTTTTGTGATCAGTTGGGTCACATAGAAGGATTTTCTAACCACTTTGGCAATTGATTTTAATTGAAAGTTCATTGAGTGTATATAAGGCGTTTTAATTGGCTTGGAAAATGTCTGATGAAGGAGAGGTATTTGCTTCTCCGAAAGCGCTTATGCAAATAAAGTCTGTTTCTGTTTTTACCCACTGCTTCAGTATTTCTCTCACCATTAGTGGAGTTTTAACACTTTGGCAACATGGTTATCAAAGGAAAGCTGACTATCTACTTGGGTCCCTAGATCCCTTATTTCTTCTTCAGATTTCAGGGGATTACCTCCTATGTTGTAGTTTGCGGTTACTCTGTTTTTTCCAAAGGGATTACTACACATTTTTTTGCATTTAGCTTGAGACCATGGCTTTGACACCATGCATCAGTCTCATTTAGGCCCTTCTGGAGGATCTCCATGTCAGCTGGAGACTCTATTATAGCACCCAGTTTGCAGTCGTCCGCAAACTTAGTCAGCCACAGCCCTTCCGTGCTTGCCTGTACTTCTGAGAAGTATATGTCAAACAGGAGGGGACCCAGGACAGAGCCCTGAGGCACATCACTCATTACTGGTCTGGATTCGGACATAGATTCTGATATTCTTACTTTATGGGATCTGTCTGAGAGCCAGTTTGCGATCCATCTTGTGACGTAAGGGTTTATGCCCAGGCTGGTGAGCTTATCAATAATACCTGAATGGGGAATGGTGTCAAATGCTTTAGCAAGGTCAAGGTAAGCCGTGTGTACCTCCTTTCCCTTATCTATAGCCTGAGTAACTGTCACAAAGAAATCCACCAGGTTCAGGAGGCATGATCTGCCCTTGACGAAGCCGAACTGTGTGGGGTCCAGCGACTGGAGGTTCCCAATCTCTCCATTTATGAGTTCCATAATGATTTGCTCCATAGCCTTACAGATCAGACTGGTCAGGCTTATTGGTCGGTAGTTCCCAGGGTCAGTTGTGGCCCCACCTTTGTGTAGCTGAACCACCATTGCCGTGCGCCATTCTATGGGCACATATCCTGTGGAGAGGCTGAGACTGAACAGGGTATTAAGATGCGGGGTTAAATCCTTTTGGAGCTCGCGTATGACACAGCCTGGGGCACCATCTGGTCCCATGGAGGCAGTGTTTTTAGCTTTAGATAGAGCCTTGTTAACCAACGTATCAGTAATAATTGGACTTACACAATTCCCTAGAATGGTAATAGGCCCTGTAGGTAGTGAGGGGGGGATTTGCACTGAACCTGTCAGCCAAGATGTTGGCAATGTCAGAAGGATCAGTGTATTTTGTTCAATTTTGTACTGGCTCAGAACAGACCTGTGAATTGCCATTTAGGTTTTTGACGTAGCCATAGAAGGCCTTATGGTTATCCTTGGCATCCTTGGCAACTTTCTTTTCAAAATTAGCTTTAGTTGACTTGATGAAGGCCCTCAATTTCTTACTAATGCTGATCAGGGATGATTTTTCTACTTGAGATTTGGCCTTTTTTTGTATAAGTCTCCTCCTTTTATTGTAAAGTTTGCTTATGGCCGGGGTCCACCAGACTGGTTTCTTCTTGCTTGAGGAAGGAGTCTTGGTTTTATTTGGGATAGCATGGTCCATGCAATCCTGAAGATGCATATAGAGTGCCTTGGTGTAGGATTCCACATCCTGGATATCATTATCCTTCTGCAAGGGAATAGTGAAGCTTTCCACTTCAGATGCAAGTAGTTTGAAGTTTGCTTTGGAAAGGTTTTTGACTATGGTATCTTTGATTGGGGGAGGTGGAGGAGTGAGTATGTCCAGGGTTATCAGTTTGTGGTCAGATCTGACCAAGGAGGGGGTGATAACAGGTGTGGTACAATGGGCGCCCATATTTGTGATGATTAAATCCAATATGTTTTCCCCACTAGTGGGGGAACATACTAGTTGTTCAAGGGCATTTGAATTTATAAATTCTATGAATCGCTGAGCATAGGAGTTGGAACATTGGTAGTTCACCTAGTCTATACCAGGGTAGTTGAAATCACCCAAGACTATGGTATTGGGTAGGACCTTTATATTTTCCAATGTCTCAAGGAATGCAGAGTGAGCATCTTGGGACATGGTGGGCGATCTATAACTGGCTATGACTTGAAATGTGGTTTTGCCTGCTGATAGTTGCACATGGATGATCTCTGGGGCATCTGCGCTACTAACCTGGAGATATGAGTACCTACTCAGCACAGACTCCACGTGGGCCAGCAGAGTTATCCAGGCTACAGAGAGCTGAAAAAGCGACTTTTCTTGATAATAAGTATATTTTTGTTGCTTTTATCATCTGAATACCTAGCGACTGTATCTCGCCTGCCTTGCTGTTACATTGCAACTGTTTTTTCTGCATTTAACTTAATTTTGCACTTATAATCTCTGTTTGTTACTTATTAACTGTATTGTAGCATTTCTTCTGTGTTAGCTGTAATAGCTGGTTTATAGCATTTATAAGTGTTTGCTGTACCTGCCTGTTCTTTGAGAAAAAAAAAAAAAAAAAAAAAATCTCTTGTTTTTCCTGCTTTACTGGGTTAGATTAGTCCAGTTTCAGAGTTTGCTGATTCCTGGGCTTTGTTTGTAGTTCCTGTGTACTGTTTCCTTGCCTTATTTGGGGGAAAGGAAGTTACCTTGCTTACCAGTGAGAGGGGGAAGCATTGAGCTGCCTTGTGGTCCAGTTTTGTGAGGTTTCAGCCAGTAACTAGTAGTTTATTGGTCATTTGGGGCCAGTTTCTAGCTTTTCCAGCCCCTGGTATAAAACACGCTAAGCGTTTCCAGCTTGTACCTACTCAGCACAGACTCCACGTGGGCCAGCAGAGTTATCCAGGCTACAGAGAGCTGAAAAGCGACTTTTCTTGATAATAAGTATATTTTGTTGCTTTTATCATCTGAATACCTAGCGACTGTATCTTGCCTTGCTGTTACATTGCAACTGTTTTTCTGCATTTAACTTAATTTTGCACTTATAATCTCTGTTTGTTACTTATTAACTGTATTGTAGCATTTCTTCTGTGTTAGCTGTAATAGCTGGTTTATAGCATTTATAAGTGTTTGCTGTACCTGCCTGTTCTTTGAGAAAAAAAAAAAAAAAATCTCTTGTTTTTCCTGCTTTACTGGGTTAGATTAGTCCAGTTTCAGAGTTTGCTGATTCCTGGGCTTTGTTTGCAGTTCCTGTGTACTGTTTCCTTGCCTTATTTGGGGCAAAGGAAGTTACCTTGCTTACCAGTGAGAGGGGTAAGCATTGAGCTGCCTTTTGGTCCAGTTTTGTGAGGTTTCAGACAGTAACTAGTAGTTTATTGGTCATTTGGGGCCAGTTACTAGCTTTTCCAGCCCCTGGTATAAAACAGCGTTTTCCAGCTTGTACCTACTCAGCACAGACTCCACGTGGGCCAGCAGAGTTATCCAGGCTACAGAGAGCTGAAAAAGCGACTTTTCTTGATAATAAGTATATTTTTGTTGCTTTTATCATCTGAATACCTAGCGACTGTATCTCGCCTGCCTTGCTGTTACATTGCAACTGTTTTTGCTGCATTTAACTTAATTTTGCACTTATAATCTCTGTTTGTTACTTATTAACTGTATTGTAGCATTTCTTCTGTGTTAGCTGTAATAGCTGGTTTATAGCATTTATAAGTGTTTGCTGTACCTGCCTGTTCTTTGAGAAAAAAAAAAAAAATCTCTTGTTTTTCCTGCTTTACTGGGTTAGATTAGTCCAGTTTCAGAGTTTGCTGATTCCTGGGCTTTGTTTGTAGTTCCTGTGTACTGTTTCCTTGCCTTATTTGGGGGAAAGGAAGTTACCTTGCTTACCAGTGAGAGGGGAAGCATTGAGCTGCCTTTGGTCCAGTTTTGTGAGGTTTCAGCCAGTAACTAGTAGTTTATTGGTCATTTGGGGCCAGTTTCTAGCTTTTTCCAGCCCCTGGTATAAACACGCTTGCGCATTTAGCGATTTAACGCCGGAGTTGCCACCGTTGCACACTAGAGCAGCAGCGGTTAGCAAAGTTTAAACTATTTGGGCCATCTAAATTCCACTCTTCAAATTTTCCTTATAACTACCTTCCTCGAACTATACTACTGATCAAACCTCGTATCCTAAACTAAAAGATCATCTCTACTTGACTCCAAGTAGACTATACTCTATCTATAAAACCTAGCACTTGCTCCTACAGTACTTATCACCTTGATACAGCACTCTTGTTATAGATAGCACCCCAAAAGGCAAGCCCCCTTTCTTGCTCACCCACATCCCCTGAAAACTCTTTTAAAGTTTTTGTCTATTTCCTTCTAGCATGTCGAGGATCAGTTGCTAGTGTCCTCTCCTGCTCAGCTGGTGAACCTGGGAATATTGAGGCAATGTTACAACTGTCTCATGTACACAGACAACCCTCTCCTCCTCCCACAAAACACAAATACATGCGAGATGCAATTATACGGCCAAACTGGAGGCTGAGCTCTCTCAACACAAGACTGGCAAGACCAGACAGGAGGAGAAGGTTACCACATACACTATAGACCCAGTCTCACATAGTACCATCACAACCACAAATCATACACATAAACACACAAAGACATACTCGAGGCTCTGATCAAAATCTACCAAAACAGCAGAGACCACCAAAGCATACACCCAAACAACTGTTACCTCAAAACACAACACCTGCAACACATAGACCTCACAGTCAGAGTGTCAAACAGTCACAGCCCTTAAGGCCAAACACAATGCCAGACACACTAGTCATTGGTGACTCCATAGTCAGACACACTGGCGTCCCGCTCACCAGACTGAGTAAGGAGAAGGTCACAGTAAGCTGCCTGTCGGGCGCTAGAATCCGCCACATAACGCAAGCACTCAGGTCTCTCAACAGCAGGTACAAGTTGGACTCAGTCATTGTCCACGCTGGTGTAATCGACCTGAGACGTACCTCCTTGGACTACATGAAAAGAGACATTGAGGAGCTCTCTGATTATGTAGCCCAGGCAGGTATGACCCTGACCTTGAGCAGTATCCTACCTTCACCAAGAATGATGCCACAATACAAAGATAAGATGATCAGTTTTAACAATTGGCTTAAACTCTGGTGTCATTCAAAGGGGATCAATGTCTGTCTGCCTGGGATGACATGCTGGACAAGCCACGCTGCTAAGGGCGGCTTGCACCTGTCACCCTGGGATTCGGATATTGGCAAAGGCTCTTGCCACCCCATAGTGCCTTTTTAGGCAAGGCTCAAATTCTAAACCTTCCACCCTAGAACACAAAAAGGAAAAAACTAAGGGTAATGCTGCTCAATGCCAGAAGTCTCAATCTCAAAATGCACTCACTCGAGGCCCTTCTCAGTATGGAGAACATCGATGTCTGTGCTGTGACAGAAACCTGGTTCAAGGCTCCTGAGAGCACCCCAGCACTATCAGGTTTTACCTCATATCATGCGTTCGCCCCAAAATCCGGACAATACCAAGAAAGGAGGGTATCCATATTCATCAAGGATACTTACACCTCAAGATTGGTGGCAACGCACGATGCATCGGAGACCATCCAGGTGCAGTTAACCATAGGCAAGACTGCTCTACAAATTGTAGCATGTTACAGGCCACCCTCACAAACTCAGGAATCTCACTTGGCCTTCCTGAAAACACTGGAGGGAATAAATGTATCCCCTAATACCATCATACTAGGTGACTTCAATTACCCAAATATAGACTGGGAATGCTACTCAAGCCCAAACACCCTGGCCCAAAAGTTCCTGGAATTCATAAACTCAAATGCCATGGAACAACTAGTCACTATCCCCACAAGAGGAGAAAACATACTTGATCTCATCATCACGAACATGGGAGCAAAATGTTCAACACCAGAAGTATACCCCTCACTGGTGAGATCAGATCACAAACAAATCTCGCTGGAGGTCCTCATCCCACCCCCTCCTGAAACAAAAAGACCACAGTAAAGAACTTCTCGAAGCAGACTTTGCACTTCTAAAGACTAGTGTGGTCTCCTTTAAGGCCCCTGAGCGGTGGAAAACAGTACTCTAGCCGCTGAATCACTTACAAATGCCTTCTACCAGCACCTGCAGGACTGCATGGATAAGGCAATCCCAAGCAAAACAAAGACTCTTTGTACCAAAGGCAAGCGTCCAGTCTGGTGGACCCCAGCCATAAACAAACTCTACAACAAAAGGAGGAAGCTACTACATGATAGAGCAAAATCCTTGAAAGGTAAGGCTTTGATCACTATAAGTAAAAGCTGAGAGCCCTCATAAAATCATCCAAAGCAAATTTTGAGAGAAGAATAGCTAAAGACTCTAAAGACAATCATAAGGCCTTCTTTAGCTATGTTAGAAACCTGGGAGGAAACTCCCAGATATGCTCAGAATTAGTTCAAAATGATGAGAAGATTACTGATCCTACAGACATTGCCAACATACTGGCTGACAGGTTCAGTGCAAACTTCTCCCCTCCCCAAAGGAGAGATATCTATACCAACAGATTGCAGACCCCAAACATCTCTAATGCCCAAGTGAGAACGGCTCTCAAAGGCAAAAACACAGCATCCATGGGACCTGATGGTGTCCCGGCTGTGTGCTACATGCACTCAACGAGGAATTAAATCCTCAGTTAGGACAGCTGTTTAATCGTAGCCTCACCTCGGGATACGTCCAGGGAGTGGCGACTGTAGTCCCACTTCACAAAGGCGGTGCCTCCACCGACCCTGGAAATTACCGACCCATTAGCTTGACAAGCCTTATCTGCAAAGCCATGGAGAGGATCATAATGGATCTCATAAATAAAGACATAGGGAATTTGCAGACTCTGGATCCAACCCAGTTTGGCTTTGTCAAGGGCAGGTCATGCCTTTTAAACTTGGTTGACTTTTTAAACAGTCACCAAGGCCATTGATGAGGAAAGGCAGTCCATACAGCCTACCTCGATCTGGCGAAGGCCTTGACACAATACCCCACTCGGGTATCATTGAAAAACTCATCAGCCTAAATGTTAACCCATACATCACAAGATGGGTTGCAAACTGGCTGAGTGACAGAACCCACAGGGTCAGAGTTGCGGTGCCATGTCTGACTCTAAGCCTGTCTCAAGTGGTGTCCCACAGGGCTCAGTCCTGGGCCCACTCTTGTTTGGCATCTACTTTTCCAGTACAAGCAAACACGGAGGGTTATGGCTGACAAAGTTTGCAGATGACTGCAAACTGGGTGCCGTAGTCGAAAACACATCTGACACAGATATCCTTCAGAAGGGTCTCACAGATACGGATAACTGGTGCCAGAGCCACGGCCTAAAGTTAAATGCCAAAAATGCATAGTCATACCCTTCGGGAAAAACAAGGTTACCCTAGCTACCATATAGGTGGAAATCCACTGAGCACAGAAGAGGTTATTAGGGACCTGGGGACCCAGGTTGACAGCAGTCTGTCATTCGACACCCATGTTGCAAAATAGTTAGGAAGACCTTCTACATTGCCCACCTTATCATGAAGGGATTCACATCTAGATCAAGAGAGGTCATAGTCTCCCTATATTCATCACTCATCCGACCAATGATTGAGTACAATGCCCCATTCGAATGTATCTGACCCGACACTTGCAGCAGCTGGAGAGGCCACAAAAGTTCCTCACCAAGAGGATTATGGGTCTCAAAAATCTGACCTATGCTGCCAGACTGAAAGAACTCCAACTCTATTCAGTCGCTTGCTCAGGGGTGACCTGTGCCTGACATACAAGGCATTATCAAACCCTGACTTGATGTACATGCTTCACCTCAAAAATCTAGATCCATCAGAGCCACAAGGCGGAGACCTAAACCTTGACACGGCCATTAATAGACGTGCTGGAGGGATAGATTCATTACCCAAAGACTCCCTATGCTGTGGAACAAAATCCCGGTATATGTGAGGCAAAGCACCTCGCTGGCTTTGTTTAAGAGAAATCTTGACCAATGGATGGGAGATCGCAAGTATACCCCAGGGATTACCTCAGTGTCACTGCTCGACAGAGGCACAGCAAAATAATGGGCATAGTTCCCCAAACCTAAGGGGTGGCGTAAGCCACAAAACTATGGGCTAGGCTTGTAAATGCCCTCGGGCAGATAGCCTAGTATGAACCTATGAACCTATGAACCTATGAACCTATGAACATGGATACACCTCCGCCCTTTGTACTGCAATCCGGTAACTGAGGCTGGAAGGTATGATATGAATTGTAACCTGGCAGTGCTGGGGTGCTCTCTTGAGCCTTGAACCAGGTTTCTGTCACTGCACAAACATTGATTTTCTCCATGCTGAGGAGAGCCTCGAGTATGTGCATTTTGAGGTTGAGACTTCTGGCATTGAGTAGCATTACCCTTAGTTTTTGGTTACCTATGCTGGTTACGGTGGTTGGTTTGTCCTTTGAGCCTTGCCTAAAAAAGGCACTAAGGGGATGGCAAGAGCCTTAGCCAGTATTCGAAAACCTAGGGGTGACAGGTGCAACCCATCTCTGGCAAAACAGCGAGGCTTGTCTATCATGTTATCCCAGGCAGACAGACACTGGATCCCCTTAGAATGACACCAGAAGCTTAGCCAATTGTTGAAATTGATCATTTTGTCTTTGTATTGTGGTATCATTCTAGGTGAAGGTAGTATGCTACTCAAAGTCAGGGTCATACTAGCTTGGGCTACATGATCAGAGAGCTCCTCAATGTCTCTTTTCATGTAGTCCAGGGAGGTACGTCTTAGATCATTCACACCAACATGTACAATGACAGCGTCATACTTGTACTTGTTCTGGAGTGACCTAAGTGCCTGTGTTATGTGGCGGATCCGAGCACCCAACAGGCAGCTGACAGTAACCTTCTCCTTGTTCAGCCTGGTGAGTGGAATATCCTTGTGCCTTACTATAGAGTCTCCTATTACTAGCGTGTTAGGTATGGTGTTTTGCCTTAAGGGCTTTTGTGAGGCACACTGCTGAGGTGAATTATGTGTTTTCTGGCTTGTGTTTGGAGGTGCAGGTTGCTTGCTTGTCTGCTTTGGAGGGCACTGTTTCTTTTTCAGATTGGTACCTAGTGCCTCCGAATATGTTTTTGTGTATTTATGCATATGTTTTGCCGGTGCTTGTTTTGTAGATTCATGTGTGACAAGTGGTGTGATGCAAGTGTGTCCCTTATCCTCTTGACTGTCTGTTACAGTCATGGGTTGAGAGCACTTAGTCTCCAGTCTGGCTATGTATTTGCATCTCTCACAAGTGTTTGTGTCTAGAGGTAAGAGGAGAGGGTTGTCTGTATACATGAGGCAGTTGTGACACTGCCTCAGGATGCCCAATTCCACCAGATGAACTGGAGAGTACACCTGAAGCTGACCTCTGGACATGCTGTGAAGAGTAAATTGAACTTAAGTCCTGCGGATGATCGAGGGTCTTATGTTATATTATAATAGTGCTGTCTAGGAAATTTGGAGAATAATAGTGCTGTCTAGGAGATTAGGACAAGTGCTGATTTTTGTTTTGCAAGTGCTGCAATAAGAGCAGCTGATCTGAAGCACTTGAGATGAGGCTTGCCTAGTTCTAAGGGAAAATTTACAGTGCAGACTTTGTGGGGCTGGGAATAGTATACCCCAGCTAACCGGCGCTGCCTGACACTGCTCTGTGCGCGCAAGACCACGTAAAATGAGAGTTGCAGGGTTTTTCCTCTAGATAAGTGAGGAAAGTGAGTACAAGAGCTGTTTTTCTCTAAGCAAGTGAGAAAAGTAAGTACAAAAACTGTTTTCCTCTAGGTAATGAGGAAGACTGAGTGCTATAGTAATTAGTAGCTTATTTAGTGCTTACAAGTTCTGAACAAGTGCTGAGCATGAACAAGCAAATTTAAGTGCTAAAACTAAGAATCTGTATCTGCACTAGATGAGTTACAGGACAGAAACAAGTGCAAATACAGTCTTTCAAATCAGAAAGTTGAGAGAGATGGAAGAGATTGCCCAAATGGCCAATAACTACAAATTCTGGGCCAGAACCACTACTTATGTGGTAGACAGTTTACCTAGTGCTTACCACTCCCACTGATAAGCTGGAAGGCTTCCCTCCAACACAGAAAGGCTTGCGGGACTCAGAAGCTTACATACAGTCCTGGATACAGCAAATCTGTATCTGGAACACTAGTTACAGGAAAGGTAGGAAACACTCTTACAGTTTTTTTTTTTTTTTTACAGAAAAGTAGCAAAAACAGTAGTAAAAAAACAATTCACATGCAGTGCAAGCTGGTACACTTGAGTATGCACCAACAATAGACCAAACACAGTTTAAAAATGCAATTAAATTAAAAAGGACTAAAAGCAAGTGCAGAAAGAGTTTATTAGGTAGAATGTGGTAAAGAGATGGGATGGGGGAGTGTCCCAGATCAAATCTACAGTGGGGCAGGTAACTGCAAAAGCCACCAAATTTAAACTACAAACCAAAAATAGGGAGGGTGGGACAAAACAGTTTCAACAGAGATCTAAGCAAAAACTAACAGTACAAACTTTAAAACCAAAAAAATATTCTCAGCTCTGTATATTTGTCGATCAGTCTCTCAGAACAGTGAGACAACAGTTTCAACACAGATCTAAGCAACAATTAAACTCTATAACCAAAAAAATATATACTCAGCTCTGTATAATTGCAGATAATATGTAAGGCAGTCTCTCAGAACACTAGAGAACAATAGAACTCTATTCCTAGATGTCAAGGCAGTTTTCAATATTAATTTTACTCTTCTGAAGTATTCCTTACTGAGTTTTATTTGCATTTGTTCATGTTTTTTGGCTGATCCTTAATCAGTTCCCAGATATCTATGCACACCCTCCTGCTCAAGTTCCTTCATATCACATTCTTGTCCCTGATCAATATTGTCTTGGTACTACGACTTTCCTACTTTAAACATTGATTTTGCACATTTATTGAGACCAAATTAAATTCTTACATCATTTGAGAATGCTTTAACCACTTGAAGTTGTATTTTCAACTCCTCGTCTGATGAACTATGCAGTTTTAAGTCATCCTCCAAAAAGTAAATGAGAAGTCTTAAAAAGAATTGTGTCTTCTGGGAGCCAAATTATAACCAAGACCTAATCTGTTAAGTAAACAGCTTAATGTGTTAAGATAAAAACAAAACAGCAACAGTGACAAAGAATCAACCCAAAATATCTCCATTTAAATTTTTATCCCAGGGATAATAATTTACCCTTTCTTATGGCTTTACTGTAAAGTGGCTTGCCACTGCATCATTTGTACTGCAATATAATTGATCAATGTAGGATGCATCTTTTACACTGATAAGCACTACAGTATCCATGAATGTAGGATGCTGTCATATACTTTTCTGAAATCTATCCATACCATACTTAGTTTCTTTTCCTTTTTACAATTGTCTATTATTGCTTTATTTAGCAACAAATTATTTTTTTTTCCACATGACTGTCTTTCATTACCTTTTTGTCCTATTGCCATCACTGAGGTTTTTCTTAATAACTATAAACTCTGTCTGCATCAGTTCTAGTATATAGTCTGTATATCATCACAATGCTAGTAATTAGTCTATTGTTTTTAGGATGGTTTACAGGTTAATTCCTAAGGAGTATAATTTTTTCTCTTCTTAACAAAGTTGGAGTACGTTCCGGATATGGATATATATAATTCTTAGTCAGGGCTAAATTTTTGTGTAAAGATGTTAATATTTTTAGTTAGAGGTTGGATTCTGCATCTGGGTCTGGGGTTTTCCATTTAGGAGTTTTCTTTATTTTGTTTCAATTTCTCTGGCTGCTACTTCATCCCATTTCATACACTGTACATTTGCACTTGTTAATGTGTTTTTTTTTTCTATCCATTCAGCATCTTAATCATATTTCACAGCGTCTTTATAAATATTTATCCAAAATGTGTCTATTTCTTCTTCTTCTTTTTTATTTTTTGGTGTAATTTCTATTCCTTTTGATTTGTTTCCCAGTTCTCTATAAAACTTTTTTGGGTCTTCAATGAATTGCTTATTTTGTACTTTGCCTTTAAATGTATTTGCATATTTTTTAAGTTTTTCTGCCTGTACCGATATCTTTAGTTTATTATTTGCAATATTGTATGATAGATCCTGATCTGTTTTATCTTGCATTGCTTTTATCATGTCTATCCTTCTAAGCATTTTTTCTGATCTGTTTTCTCTTGTATAGTTTTCTCTTTTCAGAACTTTTATGGTGGCATTCTAGTTCTTCTTGTTCCTTGCATTCCCTTATTGCTTTATGTTTTTGTGGTAAGACTTCATCTGTATTTTATTTAGCTGCATAGTAATATATGTTACTTACTTCTGTTATATCACATGCATTTCTCTTAATAGTCTCAATTCATCTGCTTTACGAGACTTCTAACATTTTGGGTCTTATTTACTTCCTGTAATCAGCTTCTTTCATTGATATTAATATGTCTGTCTCTACAAAATCAAGCAGCTCTTTCCTGTGCACATTCTACATAAAGTTTCAGAACATCTTCCTTTGAGATATCCTCTTCAGATGCATCCTGCATCGTTTGCTGCCCCCTCATATAAGATACAGGAACCAATTGGCCCATCACTGTACAGCATTGCCTGTGCTAGAGTTGCCACTGTTTCCTGCTCCTTCCCTTGCTGTGCAACTTCAACTGAACATTTGTACCAGTTTCCTACAGAAGGCTCCAGAGCATCACCAGGTGACAAGTCTTCAGATGCTTCCTGCTCTGCCTCTTTCTCCTTAATCTGGGGGCTCATTGTTCCATGAGGCTGTGACACTACCAGTGTCGGATTTTCTACACTTAATCTTTCACTTTACAGATAATCCATAACTTCAGTTTCTGTTTCTTTAATGTCTTCATTCCTAATCCTGTCACATTTATAAATGGTACATTTTATAGCAAAGAGTGGGAACTAACTGGGACTGGCATTCTATCTGTTCTTCTAAAATCCCTAAACCTTCATTTTGGTAACCCTAAACTTGCATACCAACACATATACACACAAATATAGTTACTTTATATTCCTTCTGTCCTTCTAAACTTTGGAAGCCTCCATTTTTTAGTAATCCCAAACTTGCATACCTAGACATATCTCCTGTTAGTTCCTTATTTTCCCATTTAAAGTCAATAAACAGAAATACAATTGTGAAATCTAGTCTACTACTCCTGTTTGCCAGACACTACTTAATGCAGCAGCCTATAGACAAATAGTACTTTATCTACCCAGTTCAACCATCAAACAATCCTAATTATTTTAATGTCTCTCCCTCTCTCGCCCCAGTGTACTGAGCACATAGTATGTCTGACAATTGCTGCTGAAAAAGTTAGCAAACTCACACTACTAAAGGAACTTGTACAGTTGAATTTCACCTCCAGTTGCAAAAGTTCAAAAGAAACAGTACCTTCAGTTAAAAATCTATGTAAGGCAATTTCCAAGAATCAAACTAAACTTAGTTGTTTTCCTGCACTTCTGCATTACTGTGTTCTGTACTCTAGTATTGAATCTGCTTGTGGGACACCCTCACCTACACCCACAGGTTTTTACTGTTGAAGGTGAAGCTAAATTAACACTTTAGCATATTTTACTGTAGCAGTGTAAAAACATCTCTAGAAAGGCAATAAAAGTCCATAACCATAAAATTAAATGCTATGACTCAAGTCAAGTATTTAGAGTTCAAAGACCTTTGTATCCATAAACATTCTACCTCACTGATTGGTTTTTGGTAGTAAACCATCTGGGGGGGGGGGGGTAACTGCACTCCATTGTTCCATTTAAGTACATGTTGGCCATCCCTTCCTCTCTTTTGTTTTTCCAGCTAGTATAGCATAATTTTGAGTCAAATGTACTGCAATACTGACTGTTGTAGTTAACTTAGGTGTATGTTAACAGCAATCTACTAGCTTGTGTTTCTGTCTTCAGACTTATCAGGGTTTGTCTTATATTCTGCTTTGCTGCAGTTTTACAGCTAGTTTTCCTGGTGCTTACTCCACTGTGGGCCGATCCACTCTGTTCAGCACTCCCTATGCTTGGGCTTCACTCTGCTCCTCTGTGATACCCCCATTTTCACCCACCCCTACTACTTACTCCACCTCCTCTACTCACCCTCCTATCCTGTACCTAACTTTGCATGCAATCACAAACTGTTCTTATACCATCTCCTCTCACTTCTGTTCTAAATTTCTTCTCAGCTCTCACTCTGTTTTCTTCCCATGAAAACATACCTGTTCTTCACACTATTATCACTGCTCATTACCTCTCCTTACCATACTGCATGATTGCTATGACACTAACCATACTATTTCCCTCCTGTATTACCTTATCTATCCTTGTTGTCTCATTCCTAACTTCACCACCAGTAGTAATAAATCAGCATACCTCAACCATTACTTATCAACCATCTTCCTGCGAACTGCTCTAAAATCTCATCAAGCTTATTTCTCATAACTCCATTCCACTGTTGTAACAAAAAAAACTAAACAAATATCAGTCCCAGTGTTAAGGTAATACTTCTACCCATCTCTGCTAAAAATGCCATAATAAATAAACTATCTTTCTCCACCACACATCAATATGATGACATCCACCCAAATCCAGGTCCTAGTCAAACCCCACACCATAAAATATATCCTAAACATTTAAAAATAGCCATTCTAATCATTAGAATCATATGCAACAAAATCACAGATTTTCATGCCTGGATGGATGACCCAACACAACCCAGACATCCTAACCACATCAGAGGCATGGCTAAAGCCTGAAATAAAAGATGCTGTATAGTGTCCCCTGGTTATAATATTATCATGCTCAATAGAACACATAAAAATGCAGGTAGTATAGCTATAATATTCCCAAATATGCTCACAGTAACTCCCTATACAGGCACAATCCCAAATTTTGGAAAAGCAGAACTCTTAATTGTTTGTCTTTTTGGCTTTTCCCTGTTAGGGGTTGCCACAGAAGAACTCCGGTCCGCTAATGATTGGCAGTAGATTTTTATGGTGCCAAGTTACCAGCCCGATGCCCAACCTTCAGCGAAGGCACACCCTTTCATACATATCTTTCAAACACCACTCAACCACGGGGAGGACATGCAGACTCCACACAGAATGCACTCCAGCCGACAATCGAACAGGAGAAGCTCTTGCTGTGAGGCAACAATGCTACCGCTGCACCACCACGGCTGCAAAAGCAGAACTCTTAATGTCATTCCTAAAACATAATAGAGCCAAGGGCATATGCATTGCTGTGTTATTTCCCCCCCCTAGAACAGAACATTCAAATACTTGAAAACATGGTATCCTGGATAGCAAATACAGTTGCAAATTAAATTACCTCCTGGGTGATGTAAACATTGACTGGCAGTCTTTATCAAAAAATTTAGTGATCAACAGCATGAATCTGTTTGGATTCACTCAGCTTATTAATACATCATCAAGATATGGTAAAATTAACTCCCAACAATGCATCCTGGATTGGATTCAGGTTACCAACCCATCTAATTTTACCTCCTCAGGTACCCCTCTCTGATACAATAAGTGGCCACCTGCCAGCTTAAACCCACAAGAGTATTACATAACTAACAAAGGAAAATAAGCTCAAAACCACCCATAATCTCTACAAATTCTCCAAGGAGTCTTTCACTGAATATCTGAAAGCGGTTAACTCGTCCATCCCAACAAGATTCCTTTCAGATGATGCAGGTGAATACTTCAATGCAGCATTTCTAAATATTTTTAGCACCTTAGCCACATAACATAAAAAACATTTAAACACAGCCCTACTCCATGGTTCACCAATCAGTGCAAACTCCTTATGAAAGACAGAGACAAAGTATGGATTAACTGGCAAGAGAATAAAAATGATAAAAATTGGCAACTATTCAGACAGCTATGAAACCAAGTCAAGAAACAAGTTAATAGAAAAACATCTTATTATACTCTGCTGCAAGACAGCCATAAAAAAACATAAAAATTATGGTCCTAATTATCCTCTCTCATTAGCCCAGGTTACCCCCTCTTCAAACAGCTACCTATTTCAATCAATACTTCATTGAATGCATAGCCAACCTGACCTTAAACTCACCTAACACACCCCCTTCCACACAGCCAACTTCCTCTACCTTAGAGTCTAGCACATTTCCTTCACAAAACTCACCTATCTGCAGTCTCTCCAATACATATGTAGACAACTCCACCCAATTTACCTTTCAACCAGTTTCGATAACTCTCATAAAAAAGCTTTTACTTAACCTAAAGCTTTGTCCCTTTCCAGCTAACAACCTTCCACCCGAATACCTAAATCTAGCTGCAGATGCAATAGCATACCCAATCAACATTCTTATTAATAGATCAATAACAAAATCATGTGTCCCTAATTATGGGAACTGGCACTTATTACCCCCTTACATAAAGGAGGTTATTCCACTGACATTACAATTTTCCATCCCAAAGCCATCCTGTCTCCCCTCTCTAAAATCCTTCAAAGATATATTCATCAACAATTTCTCCAGTATATCTTGCAAGACAATCTAATCACCAATACACAATGTGGATTTCAGTCAGACCACAGCACCTCTACTGCATTACTATAATTTATAGACACTGTCAATAGAACACGTAACTCTAATAAACTTGTATCTGCAATATTTCTACATCTGTCAAAAGCCTTTGACATGGTCTCTCACAGTAAACTCCTTAATCAACTTTCCACCCTGGGTATACCATCTCCATCTATTCAATGGCTCTCTAGCTACTCTGCCAACAGGCAACAAGCTATAAAATTCCAAGGATCCATCTCTGCATACCTTCAAAATTCCACAGGAGTCCCATAAGGATCCATCCTCAGCCCTCCACTATTCAATGTTTTTGTCAGTAAGCAGCATTCATCTTCTTGTGATGGCACCTTGATTTGATATGCAGATGACTATACCATCATCTGCTCTTCAAGCACCTTAACTCACCTCCAGGAAATCACTCAACAAGCTGTCATCTTGATTGAAATCTTACTTACAATGGCACAACTCTTACTCAAACATCCAAATAAGCAACTCCTCCTCTTTATCCCCAAACTCACACCACTAACAAAACATCATTCAAAATATTGTCTGTAAATGGCGCTAAAATCAAACTAGTCCACCACATCAAACTATTGATTCCTAATTGATGGCCTCCACATACAAAGCAATATCAAGAAAACCCATCAAAATTCAGGCATGCTGTACAGAAACAATCATATTCTAAGTACATGCACAAAAACTACTCTAGCCAAAACCTACATACTGCCCTCACTACTCTGTGGAGCATTAATTCAAACCAATTTACAATCATCCATATAAAACAAACTTGAAAGCTGCTACAACTAAATTGCTAAGCTTGCTACTAATTCATCCTCCTTTCCCATCACTGTAAAGCTCTGCATACCCTTAGCTGGCTGGAACTCTCTGCCACCTCTCCTACATTCTGCTTATAACAGCACATAAAACCATACACAAACCATCAGCCTGCCCAGCTCTTACCCCTTTAATCAACATGAATTTTCCAAAAATAACTCTTAGATCAGAAAACAAACAACCTCTTATCATAAATAAACCGAATAAATTCCCCGGACAAAGCCTATACTCATACTCAACAGCAAAAAAATGGAACTCCTTACCTCTAACCACCACAACTATATCTCACCTACCACATTTAAATGCTCCATAAAAGAATACTTTACAAAATCTTAGACCTGCTGCTCTTGCCAATCCTGGTGAACATACCCACTCTACTTCACTCACTCTCTTCAACCTATATCACACATCACAACCCTCTCCACCCTCCTACTCCAGGCTTTTTTGTTTTCCCCACTACCTTACTTTATTTAATTCATCCCTGAATTCCTTTCCTCTACCTCTTTCTCTTTCCTCCCTACTCACCTAAGCTACCTGAAGACACTCTACCCTGCGCCCTTATAATCTCCTTCTCACCATCCCGCTTCCTTCTATAACCATAATATGAACACCATCTCACATACTAAGACATCACAAAGTTTCACCTCACTGTCTCCAATCATGTAATCTATGATATTTGTT
This sequence comes from Protopterus annectens, assembly GCF_019279795.1. Lineage (NCBI taxonomy): Eukaryota > Metazoa > Chordata > Ceratodontiformes > Protopteridae > Protopterus > Protopterus annectens. The sequence goes on along the minus strand of NC_056729.1, from coordinate 253,802,916 downwards.
TAAATATCTCATTAGAATTGCCTCAAGTGTCATCTATCACATACTTATCCATGTAACAAATAATATGACTACTGAGTTTTCCTCACATATTCTCTTCAACTTATGGTATTGTTTTTTGTTGCACTCTGCTATGGAACATATGTTCTAGGTTTTCTCATTACAACAGTTTTTCCACTATTGTGTTTTGTAGTGTAACATAATACTTTGTGTTTTAAAATATTTGGACAAGATGTTTTGTAATGTAACATAAAACTTTGTGATTGAAAATATCGTTACTTGATTTTTGAAATATTGTAATTGTGGTTGTGGAGCTTTTTCTCCCAGGCCTCCACTGAAAATGGACATTTTTTTGCACAATCAGACTTTCCCTGTAAACAAATGTCAAATAAATGCATACATACATACATACATACATAAATAAATAAATCTTCTTTTCTGCTTCCCCTCTTTGTTTTGTTATGCTTTTATTGTGAAATGTTCTATATCCAAATGCCTTTGCCTGTATTTCCTTCAAATATCTTTGGTGCTGCTTTTTTGTATTGACTAATTTTGCTTTCCCCTTTGATTAAATATTTCACCAGATCAGATTTCTTTTTCTTTCCAATATCCAGATTTCTTCTTCAGATGTCTCCCACTTTACCTGTTTCTTCTTAGTTACCTGTGTTGGGTTTTCTACACTATATCCTTCACTTTACAGGTAATCTATAATTTTAGTTTCTCTTTATTTAACTTCTATCTTACTAACCTTCTGTGCTGCATTCCCCTTTGTTTCCTTATTTTTTGTATTGTGAGTGTTCCACATCAGAGTGCCTTTGTCTGCATTTCTCTTAAAATATCTTTGGAGTTGCTTTTTTGTATTGATTAGTTTGGCTTTCTCCTTTGCATAAATATTGTACCATATTAGATCTGTTTCTTCCCCATGCCCCTGTTTCTTTTTTATACCTCACAAAAATCTATGGGTTTTGTTCTTTATATTTTTATAATTCCTATGTTGCTTCTTTTTCCAGGTGGCCCAAATTTTTTCATCTGTGTAATGTTTTTTATGGATCTGTTGTATTAGCGAACACAAATATGCATAAGAAGTTTTGGCCTGTTTTTCTTGATAAGTATTTTTCTTTCCCCAAGTTTCTCTCTTAATCTTTGTGAAAATCTTCTATCTGGACATTCTGGACTTCTTGAATAATAGCAAGAATATATTATTTCTTCTTTATCCTCAAAAGTCCACTCTATCATCTTTATGGCTGTTTTTTGACCTATCATTTGTGAGGTACTACTTCCTTTGACAAGGGGGGAGCATCCCCCCCTGAGCCTGGTTTAAACCCAATTGTAGGAATTTTTCCAGTCCTGGTGTGTGTGTGTGTTTGAAGCAGCATTTTCACGTAAGTATGCTTGTTGTGCCGGTTGTACTATGGTGTGGATAAGGGAAAATTCCCTTTTCCCCACTGTAGTGAACTCTCGGAGTGAGAATATTAAAGTAGGGGGGGGTGTGGGGGGTGCAAAAGTAGATTTAATTTTTTTTGTTTTTTTTCAACACACTTTAGCGAAAGTGCTTTTTTGGTGAAAGCGCTTTCGTTAAAGTGTGTTTGGTGATAGTGGATTCGGAATGTTGAACTTTTATTCAACAGTCCTAGATCCATATATATAAATATATATATATATATATATATATATATATATATATATATATATATATATATATATATATAGATATATATATATAAAGTATAGTCTTGGTGAGAGTTTGCGAAAGCAGGGTCCACCACATGAAGGTACTCACCAACACATGAGGATGAAGTTAGTTCCAGCAATGCTACTCTTCTTTCTTTGCTGATTCATCATTGCTCCATTCAGACCCCCACCAGTATAGTCTACTATAAATCGACAGAGGCAATGTATTTTTTCTGTCGTCTTCTATAACATTTCACACCATACCTCTGAATAACATGTAGCTTTCCCAGTGATAAACATATGAATGTAAATATGAAAATGCATATGACAAGTGGCTTTTTTCACTGCTAGACATCAGTTACTGACAATCTTAGTGCCATTTTCTTACTTGCACCTTGATGTTTCTCATGCTGTCATTTGCTAACTGATAAGTCATTGTTTTTATACTTTGATTGGTGACAGGTAGTATCTTAAAAATCCCAGTGGAAGTGGAAGGAATCGTGGAATTATGTATGCAGTTTTTAAGCTAATTAGCTGTCCTGATTTTTGGGCAGATGTACTAACTTTTTTGACAGCCTTTGCCCAGATGCTCAGTGCTTTGGTAGTGAGAGGTATGATTCCATGAAGCAGATATGTTTTCTATTAAATCTTAAACCAAACATTTGATATGACCTCTTGAGACATGCCAGTTCCACCTTCCAAGTTTTGTCTGTTCCTGACTTGGCAATGCATGTTTAAGGATATGGTTTTAGCCAAATCTTGGCAGTGTCATGTTACACTATAGGTTGTGGAATCCCACATAGGGCATGTTGAAAATCTCAGGTGAAAAAGTTGACAAATTATGATGTTGCTATTTGTTAAAACTCTTACATATTTCATTAAATGTTTGATACTCTATTAATAACCATTACGGGTATTATCAACTTTCGTGTGGTCATGTTTCCAATAAAAGATCTGGTTATGGTGTAGCTTTCAGTGTAGGAAGGTTGGGAGGATGGACACTAAATTTGAAGGGTGAAGGGGGCTTAAACAGCCAGTGCAACACTAAAGTAAAAAAGAAGGATGTATTTTACATTTTCTTCTTTGCGTTATATACTGATAAATCAGGCACCTACCAGTGTTAAGAGAGAGGTGAGCGGAGACTGGAAAATTGAGATGTCCACCTACAAACATTAGTGCCATAAATGTATAAGTGTTGGTGAAAAAATTATTAATTCACTCAACATAAGTCAAAGTTCATGTTATGGTATGCAGATTTCCCAGCCTGTATGTAGATTAATCTATGGATGCTTCCATTTGAACAAGCAGTATACCATGTTTTTTTATCAGGTAAGGGCCATTTTACAGTTTCAGTATATAATGTAGATGACCTCTACTTGAATTATAGCAACTCTATATCCCCCTGAGGCAGAAGGTGTTTTTGTTTTTCAGATACAGATTTAGCCTTTATAGCCATATTAATGGAAAACAAGAATCATGATTTTGACTCAGAATATCCTGGAATATTGATTTCACTGAGTTTAATGCTACTAGTAGAACTACTGATTTACTGCAGGTAAAATCTTTTGGTTACTTGAGGCTATAGCAAGTTAACTATGACTCTTGTCCACTGAGGTGGGTGCAGTGGTGGACCATAACAAAGAAAGCCAGGTCAGTACTTCTAGGATGCTCAGTAGTGAAACTGATTGATACTGAATTTGCTAATTGTATTGCGAATGACTGATAGTAACATCCGGTACTCACAGATCCCTTCAACTTGAGAATTGTTTATCTTCCTAATGTAACCTTGGTTACCATGATCATGATGTCCTGTACAGGACATATGTAGAGAAAGAACTTAGTCCCCGACCCCCATACACACACACATGCGAGCATGCACACACACACACACACACACACACACACACACACACACACACACACACACACACACACACACACACACACACACACACACACACACACACACACACACACACACACACACACACACACACACACACGCACACACACACACACACACACACACACACATGTGAGCACGCACACGTGCGCGCACACACACACACACACACACAAACATGCCCCCCCACACACACACACACACACACACACACACTCTATGTTTTGCTAGTGTGTTTTAAACAGCTATAATATTGGTAACACTACAGTTCTCTCTTGTTATTAAGTGTTTTGACTAATTCACTTTTATTTTTGCAATTTATGCTATTACGTTATGACCCCAGCATTAGTAAATAAATAGGTGAGTGTGCATGATAAAATATTAATTCAGTTCTACAATGTTTCGTGAAAGGTAAATCCAAAGAACAAGGGCCTTACATTCCAAGGCTGCCCAACAATAACTACATTGTGCACCACAAAAGCATGTACCACTTACTTAGGGAAGGAGAATGATTATTATTTTAGTACTGTATCTGTAATTTCTTTTTAGTGTGTGTTGTGCAGGAGTACTAACCACTAAACCTGTGTACCACACAGTAAGGCAGGAGTATTAATCACTGTACCTGTGTACTACACAGTAAAGCAGGAGTACTACACAGTAAAGCAGGAGTACTAATTACTGTACCTGTGTACCACATAGTAAGGCAGGAGTGTTAATCACTGTACCTGTGTACCACACAGTAAGGCAGCAGTACTAATCACTGTACCTGTGTACCACGCACTACGTTATTCTTAACTGTAAGAGAAGCCCACAGGTGTAGAAATCCTGAAAGTGAAGGGCATACAGAATGTCCTTTGAATAATTCATAAAGCTCTGTAATATGTCTTTATTTTATAGGTGATAGCTTAATCAGCAAAAGACATAACATACTAGCAAGCACTACAAAAAGATAAGTACTATTTCTTTAAATTAAGACATAGGTTTAAAGCCATATTAATAAAATTGTATTAGTAGAAAATTTAATTTATGAGCTACATTATAAAAGGCAGGTTGTCATTCTCTGGTAAGAGAATATTCAGTCTTCAGAGACACCAAGCTTCCCATCTATGTCTGCAACTGTGATACACATAGCTTAGGACTACAGTGGAAAACTGGATGAGAAAGTAAAAAATTATGCAGCTGCACTAAACATATTAGATGAAAAGTTTAAGGTTCTGCCACTGCTGCTTATAGCCAGATACAGTATTAACCGGATTGGGATAAATACAAATACATGCAGTGAAAGTTGTAATTTCAGATATGTCATAAATCTGAAATGTCTCTGGTTATCTTAATGTTTATAATTAGTACAGTTTGAGTTACCACAGTAAGTTGTCATGACGAATTATATAGTCTGAATCAGCGGCTGAAGATATGAAACAATTAGGCTACAAATATGTAAAAAGATTTTGGGGTTTCATATGTTTTAATATATTTTTAAGCTTTATCTTGCAGCTAACACAACTCCCATTTAACTTGTTTCTTCTAGCTTGGCATTCTGACTTTAATTCACAGTCTTCTGTTTACTGTTTCTTACCTGTTGACCAATCCCAAGCAGTAATCTCTACCAGTTGTTACTGACCAAACCTAAGCAGACACTACCCAAAGAGAATCCCTTTCCGCACACTATATATATATTACTGCAAAACTGTAGCATTATGGAAGATAGGTTGGCAACCTAACATGTTTTTTTTCTTTTTTAAACTTTTAGTCACCTTTGTATCAAAGCTCCGCTCATTTTTCCAATAGGTGTTATCATGCTGGGCCATTAGAACAGTCTCTTATCTCATGACCACAGAATTGTGAGTAACTGATGGCATCAGACAGGTGCTGAAATAGGAAACAGATGTTAAGTATGAAGCCATTCATGCATGCTGTTTGTGTGCGGACAATACCAGTCAAATCACTAGTGTCTCAGTTATGTACACACCCATGGTCATACAGGCTGCTGTTTGTACAGAAATGAAAAAATAAATGTTGATTTGAATAATTACTTTCAGTGTCCATATGTCATATTTATTAATCAGACTTCAACTTTTAAGTTACAAAATAATTAAGTCACACACTGTAAAATGTATAGGGACACTTATTTTGGCTAATGCACCTGCAGAATTTTTGTTGGTATTGTCATACTTAACAAGACCATGTGATATATTTGAAAACCAGTATCATGTTTGGAAGAAATGCTCCAGCCCTTCTATGTGGCGTACTTTACTTAGAGTCTGCCAGAGCATAGAACTACACTTGACTGTTCTCTTGTATTTTTTTTCTGTAAGAAGCAAACCATTGAATTTTTCATTCAGCTTTGTTACACTGCTTGTGAAGACAAACCTTACTACTATGAAGACTAAACACTCACTATTACAATGTGTCCTTTTTGCATTTTTACTCAAAAGAAGGTGACTGAGGTAGATGGACAGTGCATACAAAGGTAGCCTGATTTGTGATAATAGTCGCCAATACCCTTTATCTGGTTCAGCCCCCATTTAACAGATGACAACACCAATTAAAGGAGTACTGGTTAAATCTGAGCAGCAACAGTTCTTGAGGGCTATTAGCTTCCCAGATGTGGCTTGTGGTCTTTGATACAATCTCTTTTCTATAATTTCCTTTGTTTATGATACAAATGTTACCCCTTTCCAAGGATCATCAGGGCATTAATGCCATCGCTTCCTCTGTTGGCTCATAATCTACAAATCTTCACAATGAATTTTAGCATGCAAACAACAGTAACACTATGTCCTTATTTGGGATTATACATTTACAGCAGCTTTTATGGAATAACAAGGAGGCAGACTTAGTTGTTAAATAAAAAAGGCAGTTCTGGGTGTGGGGATTTTTTATTAAAATTGCTCATTATCTTGTCAGACCGCTGACACAGCGGCAGGGGGTCCAGATGAACCACCACCAACTCACAGTCAGAAATGAACACAGGACTTTGGGAGGTTAGGCTAGGTGGCCAGATGAAGTAGCCACCTGAAAATCTTCTATTCTGGGGGAGGTTGTTAGTTCCTCAGAAGCCTGGGTAGACTCTGGTGAATGACAATGGTCTTTAGAGGTACAACACAAGTGCAAATGAGGTACAGATGTGTGACAGTGTTATTGAACACATGATATGAGAGTGATGGACACTGTGTGCATGAGGTCACTGAATGTTTCATTATGGATGTAGTGAATGGCTGCCAACAACAGCAGGATGGCCACTAGTTCTGGTCAATTTCTCTTAATCAGTATTCTGACCAAAGATGTCACTATTATGTAGTACGACAAGCTCATTTTTTTCACGAAGCAAGTGCAAGGCTCTCTCTCTCTCTCTCTCTCACACACACACACACACACACACACACACGCGCACACGCGCACACACACACACACACACACACACACACACACACACACACACACACACACACACACACACACACAGAAGAAATCAAGAAAACCACCTGCTAAAGGCCAAAATCTGGGACCCAATAAAATTGTTTGAGGTCCTTCTACTCCAAGCCATGGCTGAAATGGTCCTTGACTCAGTTATCAAATAGAACCAACATGCTCTCAGTTTACTAATGGTCTTCTGGTTGTAATTATTTATTGTAAAATAGTAACATTACCATTAATTTAACTGCAGTGTGTTGCATTGTGCAAGCCCATGGTGCAGTTTCATGGGTTTTTTATTTAATAATGATCATCAGTGAATACTAAGCTAACTCACCTAATGGGTCATTTTAAGCCTAGCCAATAACCCGGGGCAGAATCAAATGTTGCATCTTGTGTCTATGAGGTGAAGCCTTAACTGTTATACCAAAGCCATGTAGATGACAATCAAGAACAAAATACGATGGAAGTGAGGAAGCAAGTAAAATTGTTGCTCTTAATGTTGGGTGACCTGAATAAGATAAAATAAAGTCTAATGTTGATATTCAAGCCTTGAATGATGGCGATGAAGAAAGTAAAGGTATTACTGTATGAAGTATAAAGGTATTACTGTATGAAGTATAAAGGTATTACTGTATGAAGTACGGTTAGGAAAAGGAAACTGTGACAGGGAGTTAAAAATGCAAAAAAGAGAAGGGAGAGTTTTTGATAAGGCCATTAAATGTGAATAGTATTATTAATGAAGTCTGAAGATTCTGTATGAGTTTTCTAAAATAATAAATACAGACGTATTATATTTATTGTATGTGTGCAATAAAAAGAACAGGTACAAAAATTGTGGGATGAGAGAACTGAGTGGAGCTTTGGGAAGGATATGCATTGTGGGAAAGCAGTGTTATTTAGTTACAATGTCAGAATACTGGATATGATTGTAGGCATGCCAGGAAGGATGATAGTCTGACTGCAAAATGAAAGGGGGGATTAGAGTAACTTCTGCATAAGAGAATGTCAACATAAAGGAAAGACATCCTCTGAAATGTTGATACATTGTATGATGGTTAATATGGACTTAGATTTGTCAGTTGATATAAACTGCAACTTAAAAAATAAAGGAAAAAAATGATATAATTGTATTTTAGGAAACACATCACGGAAAATAAGCTTTAGGGAAGAGCTCAGGATTTATGCATAGAAAAAGAAGAGTAAAGACAGAAATAAATTGCAATATACCATCTGATAATTTTTAGCATTGCTAAATGAAAAGAAAGATGTGGAACTTATGGGTCATTCAGTGTTGTTGGTAGAGTTATAGAAAGGCAGAGGTCTGTAGAAAGAAAAAAGGTGCTGAGGGTGGAGACAGGGAAAGACAGAGAGACACATTTAAGGAAGGAGAAGAGATAAAGAATGAAATGGTTTGGTGCTAGATGCAGATGATACAAACAAAGAAATAAAGAAAACAGCTATGCCTCAGTTATTGCAGGGTTTGTTCAGGAGTCCTGGCTTGCATTGTCTTAGAAATAACTTGTCTTTTTCATGAAAAACATATCTCAGGTAATTTTAATGTTCTAGATGTCAGACTATCTTATTTTCAGTTCAGCATGTTCTTTGGTGTGAGAGTCGTAAGTGAGACTACCATCAGTTCTAAAGCAGGTTTGCATGGTACAGCAGATATAGCAGGATGGTTATTGCAGCCGTCTTTGTCAGAGTCCATCAGACAGTCCATCAGAGTAGAAATGTTGGCCTTTAAGGAGTTTATTTTAAGACTGCCATGGGAAGAACAGCAATACTTTGTGAACCTGTTGGCTAGATATTTCTTTTTTAGATGGGGCCCTGGTGGGATTCAGCTAGAACTTTGCGAGTTCATCTCATAGCACTAAGAGTGGAAACATTATTTCAAAAACCAAATCCACAATACATTAGCTTGCTAATAACTCCATATACTGAGTAGCAATATATGAACCTGTTTATTTTTAACACATTTGTCAATCACTTTGACTAGACCTCTGCAAAGTAAGCACTTGAAAAAAACTCCCTATTTATGAAGAAAAAAGTCACATGATACACCATGCTATTACATTTAAAATCACTCTTTTACAATTTTGTTATCAATTTCACAAACATAAAATTAATGACCAAGAAGGTAAAACAATAAAGCACAGAGCGGTGCTAGCAAAGCAAATCGGAGTTTAATGAAAACAATAAAGCACAGAGTGGTGCTAGCAAAGCAAATCAGAGTTTAAAACAATAAAGCACAGAGGGTGCTAGCAAAACAAATCGGTCTGTGCTTTATTGTTTTAAACTCCAATTTGCTTAGCTAGCACCGTTCTGTGCTTTATTGTTTTACCTTATTGGTCATTGTATTTATTTTACTAGTTTTTGGTTTGGTGACCTGGTGATCTTTGCTTATTGTTTGTGAGTAATTTCACAAACATACTTTAAACAACAATAAATATATTGCCATAAAAACTATACAATACATTATACAAAACAGCAATACATATAATAATTTGCATAATCTTAATTTTAAAACATAACCTTCAATTTTATCACCAAAACAACTCATGCTTCCAGCAATGACTTCCAGTTTCTGCCACTTTTCAGTAGGGACATTTTTTCAATTAAAAAAAAAAAACTTGTGGCGCTTGTATTGATGGCAGTTTATAGAATGCTTGTAGAGTGTGTGACGATTGGGGAGAGATGGGCAAAGGCTGCCAGCCTAGTCAAATAGAATTTGATATATAATTCTGGCATTTGTAAATAAATGTAAAAATACAGGCATGTTTTCTTGAGTGTAAAAGAATACTGTGAAATGTGGAACTGCAAAATATGTGACAACATTGCACTCTACTGGCCCAGTGAAGCATGTTGTGACTCTTTCATGTTAGAATTTAGCTCTAGTGAGTCTGGATGAAGGTTTCATGCCCATTGTTTTAAGGCTAAAGTTTATGACCAGAATTTGCATGTGGATGTTGCTTTACTGCTCTGGTTTCTGCTAGAGTATACATGTGAAATGTCTTTTATTGTTGTAAGTTTCTGAGCAAGTGTTAGATTGTTAAATAATGCAGTTTGTGGCATGAGAACTCAGACCAGGTATCAAGATGATGCAATATGAATACTGGGAAAACCTAAGAGTCAAAATGATGTAATTTGGGAGGACCTCAGCAGAGCTGTTGATTAATGTTTAAAAACTATTGTTCAATGAGAGACTAGGGGGCATTTTGATCTTGATATCCAACTTATCAGCACTCTGCCTTATGCTCACATGTAAGTTTTAGCACTGTGATTTCTTGTAGGAATAGTTAAAGCTAGTAAAGATTAATTAGGTATTTTTCTTTGAAATCAGACCTGTCCTACTGTATTACTTTAAGTTTCTGTGTGAGCGCTGAACTCTTAGATATCTCTGTGGTGTAGTAGTTTTGTCTTGTGTTTTAGTTATTTATTATTAAATATTTTTAAAACCTTCTACCTGTGGCTGGTTTATGTAGAGATAAAGTATGCTTTAGAGTACATTATATATTTATATAATTTACTGTCTAAGCCCTTCCAATAAGCCTAGACTGAATAGTCACATTACCATTGGATAGTAATATTGCACAGTAATAAATGGACACCCTTTTTAGGGCCTTTTAGTAGTTGATATTATTAGCTGGGTGGTGGCAGGGATTACTACCATTTGGTCTGAGTAAAGGGGAACAGCTTGAGAATCTGTGTCGGCCTTTCCCAGGAGTGTCTGTGAAGTTGTATAAATACTTATGTCAAAGTGTGTGTGTGTTATGTCAGCTATTTGAGCAGGGACATGAAGCACTGATTGGACAGAGAGGGTACTGGAGATTTTAGCTTCCCCAGCTAGGCTGAGACCTGGACCCTATAGCTGTGCCAGTGGGGAGTCTTATTTGGGAACTGGTGAGCAAGGGAGCAACCAGCCCCAGACTGACTGTGATCTCTGTGTGCATTTAAGGGAAATTGTACTTTACTGTGTGTATTAGCTATCCTTTCCTGTCTTCTAGGAGACAACCTCTCTGGTGTTAGTGGTGAGGATTGAGGCTCCTTGATTGCTGGGCCAGGGCACGGTAATCACAGAGTGTATTAGGACTTCCCCATGTTCGTATACTATGTATATGTCAGTAAATACATTTTAAGCTCATATTCAGCTTTAACAATATAAAAAATTATTACAGGAGTTACAAACCACAACATACGCCTAACTTCTGTATTTCATTTATATTCCAACCTATAAAAAATGTCAACCAAATATTTGTTATTCCATACAGCCTGGATTAATTGATAGAAATGAGATTAAAATTAATAAAATGATCAAATGTGGAACATGTGTTTGTGTCTGTTCAAATATGAAGGTACAGAATTACAAATATTTGGCCTCTGAAAAGCAGTTATGTTAATAAAAGGTCACAAACCTCCTTAAACTAACACTTCCTCTAACTTCATCCTTCCGTGAAACAATATTCTTGCTCAGGCATCCTCAAAGAAATCAATTCCTTTTTCCACATTTTCAACCCATCCAAAATAACCCCCATCTATCATCCCTCATTTCACCATTCTACTTTAAATATATAAAATCAAAATAAATTACTTCACTGCTAGACAAAATACATACTGAGATCTGTTTCAGGTTAGATAATCTATTGTTTGTCTGCTGCAATGACAATCTAACTATCCCATTATTTACTGCAATGACAGTCTAAATATTGCATTTATCCACTGGTATGACAATCTAACTATCCCATTTATCCACAGGTATGACAATCTAACTATCCCATTATTTACTGCAATGATAGTCTAAATATCGCATTTATCCAAAGGTATGACAATCTAAGTATCCCATTTATCCACAGGTATGACAATCTCACTATCCCATTTATCTACAGCAGTGATAATCTAACTATCCTATTTATCTACAGAAATGACAATATAACTATTCCATTTATCTACATCAATGATAATCTAACTCTGTCAATTATGTACATCAACAACCTTTGTCTAAACTAAAACATAATGCCTGGCACCTGGAAAGCTGCACTAATAAAGCTACTTCCGAAACAAATCTACCCAAAATACTCTATTAATTTCTAATCAATTTATATGTTACTTACCCTAGGAAAAAGTCTAGAAAAAAGCTGCCAACTCACAATTAAAATAATCCATCCAATGATGCAATCTTATTTCTCTAAAACAACATGGAGTTTGGCCAGAATGAAGTACAATGACAGTCATATGGCCCCTTACTGACAATATACTACTACAAGGAGATTAAGGCAGGCTCACAGGTGCACTCTTCATACACCTCAATAAAGCATTTAACTTCATAAACCACCCCTCCCTTTATGACACCCTTTCAGAAAGAGGGCATCAACCTAGACAGAATCTCATAGTTCAAAGACATTTTCAAGCAAATCTGTCAAATTCAAAAGAATTCAAAATAATTTTCTATCTATGAGAAAGCTTACCATGAGGATTCATGCTTGCCCACTCTCTTATTTCCTGAGTTTATTAGCAGACTATCATATGATCTTCCTCTTCTACCAATGATCTTATAGGAAAATGAGGTGGTAATATACAGATCTAATCCTAAACTTACAAACATTCAGTCGTCCAAACAGACCTCTACTCTCGCCAACAATGGCTCATAATTCACAGATTATTACTGAAACCCTCCAAAATCAAAACCAGGCTGTTCGGTGCTTCTCAAAATCATTAATGTTCTTCAGTTAGCATCTTCACAACAGACTTAAACAAAAGCAACATAGAAACCACCTTCTCCCTCAGTTGTCTTGGAATTTGGTAAGAGCAGACCCACACTTTCAATTGCACATTGAAAAGATCAAGGAACAAAACCAATTCACTTATCTTCTTTGTCAACACATTCTTTCTCCCTATATCACACTAGATGGAGAAGTTGTAGGAAAGGGGATCTTCCTGTCCTAGCTTGAAAAAGCCCTTCCTATAATGTTGTAGTCCCCCAAATGAGGTTAGAGACTCTACAAGTTACTGCCTACAAAAATCAGTTAATTCAGAACCAACTCTTCCTAAATAGAGTACTTCTGCTTCATTCTAAATAAAGCCAAATGGCTCCCCATAAACTAGACAGCTAACCTTCTAGTACACAGCTCTTAAGTTATTACATGTAAAAATATGCGCACCTATTTCATCAAAACTGAGTACATCTCAGGAATCACTCACAATCTACTCCTAACATACACAACCAACTTGCAGTATACCTAACACTCTTTCTCCACCGTAGCCTACACAATCCGGAAGCCTATCCTCAATAAACTTAAGTAACTCTCCTCTTATTCAAAATAAAGCAACCTTTTAAGAACTTCTTCCTTAAAGAAGCCATTTCAAAATGTGTCATATAATCTATTTACCTCCCAACCATTCTACTCTCTTCTTCAGTGCTTCTTCACTAACTCATTTTATCAGTTCTAAAGTGAAAATAACTATACGTGCTGTTATCATTATTTGGTGATGTATTACTTTTTTAACATATTAATGGTTGCTGTGTTTTCTAACTTATGTCATGTACGTGTTGTGGATAAGTGCTTCATGCAGGCTGTATCAAACATGGTCAATTTTGATCAGTGTAATGGCCCATTGATCAAACATAAACCTCCATTAGCTTTATGTACAGCTGGTGGTTCAAAATTTATAGTTTCCATTGTTGCATCTGTTTTATAAATGAAATTGAATGTTTATTGATTTCAAAACAATTGCCTCACATTTGTACACATGCTGGGTTCTGTTAGATCCACTCCTCTTAACTGACATTAATCTAGAAGGCTAGCCTAGTCATAAAAATGTAAACTAATAAATGGTTTGCCAGTGTCAGTCAGGAAGACACACTTTTTCTTGAATAATATCTGCAGCAATTAAAGCTGTGAAAAAATGGATTGCAATAATCTACAATGTAAAGATACAGAAGGAGAAATCATCACTTATCATTTGAATTGCTCCTCACAGAGTAAGGTCTTATGCCACCTGGGTTTACAAAACTTGACTTCTATAAAAAAGGAATATAGATATACTATTTCCCAATACCTAACATTTCAGACACATTTTCTTTTAGTTTTTACAGGCAGCATTGTAAGTTTCAGACTATATTAGATTAATATTACACAGTGTAAAGTAAACTAATTACGAATACTATAGGAACAGTAACTTTCTTACCTCAGTTCAGCATCTCTGCGAACCTCTGTCACTGAGGAACTCAGTGTCTTCCTAGCTGTATGCTTGTATGAGTGAATCTTTTTATTTTTGAGGCCCATGAAATACTACTTGTTTAGGATAGTATGTATAAATCTTGATAGATGCTTTTGGCACTAACTATAATTCTACTTTTTAATCATCCTATTCAGAACAATATATCATGCTTTTATTGTATTACATTTCTATACTATTTTATTCACTTTGAGCTACTGTGATGGCAATCCCATTTTTTTATGTTTGGTAAGGTGTTTGGGTTTAAGCACAAAACTAAATACAGTTCAGGGTCTGAAATGTTGAATATTAAGGAATGTTTTTATTCTTCACTGCAATTTTCAGTTCAGCACATAAGCAATAGTTTTAAAATAAAGTGCTGTGAAACTTGTACAGAAACTAATGACCTTCATAAACTGCAGTTTAACAGTTTTTACCGTGCAGTTTTGTACAAGGTAAAAACAAGTAAGTTTAACATATAACAAAGTCTGCAAATAAAAAGAGAAGTTGACTGAGACAGAAGCCATTCTGGGAATCCAGCAGAGAAAGCCATTAAGCAGATCATTAGGTAAAATGAGTTTATTTTTTCCTTTGCAGCTAAGCTTCCATCTGAAGTTGCCCAAGTGGATGCTAAATGGCAAAGTGCAGGAGGATGCAGGCAAAGCAGTCACAGCTTGAGTAACTTATTGAGTCTGAATGGTGGCAGCTTTTACCTGACTAAAATGGTATAGCACAGCAGGTAGCTAACGTAATACATTATAGGTACTTACTGTAGTACAGAGTAAAATGCACAGTAAAATAGCAGATCTGTGATATGACAGATAGTACAACTTTACACCTGTACACAACAGAAATGGATAAGTACAGTCTAGGGAAAGGTATAACCATAGATGTATGATTACTAGATAAATAAAAAAAATAAATTAGCTGCAGAAGAGACACACAAAGAAGATGGAGTTAATATCTTCACTCTTTTATTGTGTGAGAGAATGTGGGGATTCATTTAAAGGCTATCTGCATTCCAAATCACATCATAAATCATTTATTCAATATCCTTTTGAGTTTTCACTTCCTATAAAACAGTATTCATAATGCCAATTGCTTATTCTAATGTTCCATATTCCTGGATGTATAAGATGGTAGTCTTTGACTTACATTTAATCTGTGTAATTGAAGCCAAAGCTAATGTTTTGCTATAATTCTTATGTTGTTTGAGTTTGTAAAATAGACTGTAGAATTTCAAATCTGTAAGAGGCATGTCAGAAGGAAAATATCAGCTTCTTTTTTTCTCTTTGCTGAAGAATCCAACACTCTCCTGAGATTTATTTTATTTATCATTTATTTTATTTTATTTTACATTTGTTTACCGGGAAAGTCCGACTGAACTAGGTCCATTTACAGCGGAGGCCCGGGGAGGAAAGCTTCACAATTATAACAATAATACATGATTTAGGAAAAAATCTTGTACATCACTTCTCATAACAATTTTCTGCCTCACATTGTACTGTTTTATGTTCTGCTGTATTTATTTCCCTTTGCATTATACAAGTAAAATTAATTCATATTAAAATATGTGCACACTAATTTGCCAAAGTAATTGACCTCCCTATTGTAAATCCAGCATTACTCACAATAAGTCTGAAAAGCTGCAGATAAGAAACAAAAAAGATTCAGTGCCATTAGTTCCAGCTTCACTAAGTAGAGAGAAAACACACACGTTTGTGTGTGTGTGTGTGTGTGTGTGTGTGTGTGTGTGTGTGTGTGTGTGTGTGTGTGTGTGTGTTCATAGGTTCATAGGTTCATACTAGGCTATCTGCCCTAGGGCATTTATAAGCCTAGCCAGAGTATGTTTGGCTTTCGCCACCCACTTTAAATTAATTTTGCTATGCCCTTTTTCGAGGTTAGTATACTGTGCCTCTGTCTAACAGTGACACAGAAGTGATACCCGGGGTAAACCTATGATCTCCCATCCACTCATCAAGATTCCTCTTGAAGAGAGTCAATGAGGGACTCCGCCTAACCTGGACTGGGGTTTTATTCCACAGTGAAGGGAGCCTCTGGGTTATGAATCTGTCCCTCCAGCATGTCCTATTTATTTCAGCGCTGAGGTGTAAGTCTCTCGAGCGCGTAGCTCCATGGGATTTGGATTTTTTGAGGTGCAGCATGTCCCTTAATTCCGGGTTGGACATGGCTTTATACATCAGGCACATATCGCCTCTGAGCAGGCGGTATGCCACTGAGTAGAGCTGGAGTTTCTTTAACCGGGCAGCATATGGCATCTGTTTGAGCCCTTTGATCCTCTTGGTGAGGTACTTCTGGGGTCTTTCCATTTGCTGCAGGTGTTTGGTAAGGTACATCTCAAAAGGGGCATTGTACTTGAGTATGGGCCTGATGAGGGATGAGTAAAGAGGCACAATGACCTCCCCTGATCTAGATGTGAATCCCTTCATGATTAGGTGGGCTATATAAAATGTTTTTCTAACCACTTTGGCCACGTGGTTGTCAAATGAGAGATTGCTATCAGCTTGGGTCCCCAGGTCCCTAATTACTTCTTCTGTACTTAATGGATTACCACCTATGTAGTAATTTGTGGGCACTTTGTTTTTGCCAAAGGGGATGACTATACACTTTTGGCATTTAGCTTGAGGCCATGGCTCTGGCACCAGTTGTCTGTTTCTATGAGGCCCTTTTGGAGGATGCTTGTGTCGGCTGGAGAGTGGATTATGGCACCCAGTTTGCAGTCATCTGCGAACTTGGTCAGCCACAGTCCTTCCGTGTTGGCCTGTACCTCCGAGAAATATATACCGAACAAGAGAGGTCCCAGGACTGAGCCTTGTGGGATGCCACTTGTAACTGGTTTGGAGTCTGACATGGCTCCAGCAATTCTAACCATGTGGGTTCTGTCCTTGAGCCAGTTTGCAACCCATCTAGTGACATAGGGGTTTATATTTAAGCTGGTGAGCTTATCTATAATGCCCAAGTGGGGTATTGTATCGAGGGCTTTTGTGAGGTCCAGATAGGCTATGTGGACAACCTTCCCTTCATCAATGGCCTTTGTGACGGTTTCAAAGAAGTCGACCAGGTTTAAGAGGCAGGATCTGCCCTTAACAAAGCCGAACTGGGTAGGATCCAGTGTTTGTAAGTCCCCAATATCTTTATTTATGAGGTCCATGATGATCCTTTCCATAGCTTTGCAGACCAAGCTAGTCAGGCTTATGGGGCGATAGTTTCCAGGGTCCGTTGAGGCACCACCTTTGTGGAGAGGGACCACTGTTGCTGTATGCCCCTCTTTGGGTACATATCGTGTAGTAAGGCTGAGATTGAACAGTTGTTTTATGTTTGGGTTTAGCTCTTCTTGGAGTTCATGTAGGACGCAGCCTGGGACACCGTCTGGTCCCATTGATGCTGTGTTTTTTGCTTTGGAGAGGACGGCTCTTACCTGAGCATCTGAGATTTCAGGGGGGCAGCACTCTGCTGGGATAGATATTTGCCCTTTTGGTGGGGAGGGGAGGGTTGTGCTGAACCTGTCAGCTAGGATGTTGGCAATGTCTATGGGTTCGGTGTATTTTTTGTCATTTTGGACTAATTCTGAACATATCTGGGAATTCCCACCCAGGTTCCTAACATAACTAAAGAAAGCCTTGTGATTATCCTTAGTGTCCTGTGCAATTTTTCTCTCAAAGCTGGCCTTAGACAATTTTATGAGT